>NC_088713.1:9037788-9259788 GCF_963576615.1 Watersipora subatra
TTAACATACAAACTATGCCTTTCCATTTATTTTTTACACAATTATAATGCATTATACAGTATAACGCATTTGTTTGAGTGCTAAATGTAATTATTCAGATTTGATCGTTGCTTCCTACAGCATTAAAATCAAAACAAAATACTTAGTATGTATATAAATAATGTTGACGCAAACATTGAGTGGTTTTGACATACAAAGTAAATAATTGAATGAATTAATTTTTATGTTGAAGTTTGAATGGACGTATTAAATATTTGTAGATCATGTTCATACCAGCAATAGATTCACTCATATATGGTGAACCGTACTCCGTGAAAAGACCAATGACAAAGTTCTTTGGACATGGTAAACGTTTCTATTTGCCTATTGACACTCTGAGCTAAAGAACTTGTTATCTGTATTAATAAATACCACCTTGCCACTGTGCATGCTTTAGTGTGTGTTTTAGGGTGTGTTTTAGTGTGTGTTTTAGTGTATGTTTTAGTAGGTGTTTTGGGGTGTGTTTTACAGCGTGTTTTGTGTTTTAGTGCATGTTTGTGTAAGTGTTTTAGTTTGTGTTTTAGTCAAAATGTGTGAACTCTAAGCGTTTGCACACTTTTTGGCCGAATTCATTTAACCTTCAAAGACATTTGCCCCGTGCTTTCCGATAAGCCGCTAAAATATTTAGTTACATGTTTATGAAAACCGGCCCCTTAAACACCCACTGTCAGGACATCTGATTGAAAATGAAATAAATCCTGAGAATTGCCAGGTTTACCGCTAGTTAATAATAAGGTATAATTAATTTGATAATTGAACTAAAACCTGTTTAAATGTTCAAAATTTGTTTTCATGTAGTAATGCATTTGCTGTAACAGCCACAATAACTCTACTTCACAAAAAAGGTACAAAAACACATAAAATCATATTATTTTTATCGTTATGAACGCTGTTAGATATCAATACTGCGAGAATTGGTAGAATACACCATGACTACGCGAGAAATTACCAAGCTTTAAGATCATTTAAGCTTTGCTAGATAAAATCTCTGGTGCTACAAATATCCCAAAGGATTTAGTATACCTTACTGTCTGCCAAGAGAAAATCTACAGAAGCGGACATGAGGAAAGTCACACTAACTGAATCAGATTAACTAAACATCTAAACCCCTAAACAAGGATTAACTAAACCTCTGTGTGATATTGGCCGCTAGCAGTAGTCAATGGTACAAATGTATGTGATTGCGTTCATTTGTTGACCATATCTAACAAATGAGAATCAATCATTACATCTTTAGTAATGCTTCAGGTGGAACAAGGGAAGGCAGTAGATTTCCTGATGATTGGAATAATCTTCCCATGAGTGAAGATAAAAACAGGTTAGTAATGTGCTTTGAACATACAGGGGGTCATCAACTTGCGATATTATTCCATACATGCAGCATTGCATGGTGCAGTTGTTATCGTAATTAGTAATTATTGATCGTAATTACATGTAGTACAAGTCGGGGCATGTGGAATAAAGTACGCAGTGCAAAGTATTTTACTATGATAACATGTAACATAAAAAATCACAAAAAGGGAAAACAACTCCTTGTCACATGAATTAAAGATGAACAAAATTACATGTATTATTGTTATTTTTTTATAATTTGTTTTTGATGTCTAAGGTGATCTGTCTGACAGGATGTTTCAAGATAAAAATCAACTATACTTGTTCTCAGTTAAAAGGCTCAGATAAATTGACAGCATGATCATGATGTCTATAGTTGCAAAGGGACAGACAGAATAGAGATGCATAACACTGCAATTTGAACGCAATAGCTGATAACTATAGGAACAATAGTAATTAGTGAAGTCATATTGCACATTTTTCTCTTCTGAGATTTTTATGGCAATCAAGTTTCGTCAATCTTGATCATGAAACATCCTGACGGTCAGATCATCTCTAAAATTTGAACAATCGCAAAAAAAAACTGTGATACTTTCTGATAAAATCTACTCAAATTTGTGTAAGTTTATCCTTAAAGGAATATTCAAACAGGCGAAAAAGAGAGAACCAGCAGTTTTATAGGCAATAATATAATAATAATAATGATATATTGTCACTGGCTGACCATCCTGAACTTTGCTTTCACAATTATTCAACATTAAAAAAGATCAAGTTTTTTTCATCCAAATTTGCAATAGAAACTGATTTACTTCTGGATAGTTGTAACCTGACCTTAAGGAAACAAATAACTTGGATTACAACTGCTGTATTCAATGAGTTATTATTTGGTATAAGCAGATGCAAAAAAAATGGTATAAAAAAGGTATTGCCGTTTGGTGTCAAAAAAATTTATACACAGAAGATTTGAAATTGCTATGCTTAGGCCTACATCTTGACTCTTTCGACAAAAAATTAAAAGAATTAACAACACAATTGTTGAATGCGTTTTAAGTACAAAATAAAATCATCACTAAAAATCTTTATCATTTAAAAAAAAATAGTGTTTGTCAAAATCAAAATGAGCAGAGCGAGTGTGAAGATTACTGTGTATCAGTATTAAGACTAAGTCGTGTGTGTGTACTTTATAGCTTGTTGTGTCCACTTGTTGTTAGCTAAGCACCTCAAAGAGAAAATGATAAGAACGATAACAGTATGTACTCTTTTAATGTTAGGCTACAAGAGGAAAGTCTGTTAAAACTCCTGATGGTACCTGATGACGATGAAAGAGGTCTTCAACATAAATATTCTTTCATAAAGAAAAGGGAGCAGGTATGGCAATATAGAATGAAGCTAATCGACGTTAAATTAATTAGGAAACACACAAAAACCTTCTAAGTGATAAATAAAACCGATTTATGCATATAGCGAGCAGTTGCAACTTGTTTCACGAGAATAGAAGTTGGAACTGTAAAGATTGGGAAGCTCATTTCAACACCATAATAACTACAAAAAACACGCGACAGCCTGCCAAGCAATAAATGAAAAGGCTTACGCACATGATAAGCAGTTGCATTTATGAGAATAAAAGTAGAAGCTAAAATATAAAAAACTTATTTCAATACGCTGACACATCTAAAACTTTACTAGATGAAGGATGAAAGACTGGTTATTGTTAAGGTTTGTTTAAACTATATAACTTATATAACTTATAACTTAACTATAACTTATATAACTGATTTTGATTCCCCTAAGTTTGGTGGAAAAATAACTAAGTTATCTAAACATTATAAAAACACATCTCGTGACAAACTGAGTTGTTCATCTGATTTGGAGAAATTTAACAGATCAACTAAAAAGGTGTGCTAGAAACATAAACTTTCTCTTTAAAAGATAAAATAATCTCAAGTGACATAAGTGTATAACTTAGAATATATTATATGTATATCTTATACATAATATAAGATACATAATATATCTTATATATATAAGATCTTAGATATATATAATACATTACTATATATAATATATTACAAATATTTAATGAGATATATATAATAGGCTATATTGTAAATCTTAATTAACTGAGTTACTACATCCAGAAATATATATTATATCATAGCTGTTATATACATGTATAATATATATTTTAATTAATTGTTTTACTGCATCTGAAACTATAAGTTATAAAATATAAAATATTTTAATTAACCGACTCGACTGCTGCATCGGAAATCTAACCAGTTGGAAATTAATGACAGAAAAACTCTGATACAAATAAGACTTCTTCAGTTGAAATTCTGATGAGTTGACACTGCTAAACTAGGTTGTACTATAAAATATAAAATAAAATGAACACATTTTTAATAAAATAATTATGAATGATGGTTTAAGCCAGGCACATACATTAGTCGCCTTTCATACGTACAAATGACATAAGTGTTTGTTAAACCTGATTTACAAAACATGCAATACAAACCGAAATGTTTGAATTGGCTCAGCTTTTTCAACATCTGCACAGAGGAATTCTATAGATAAAGGCAATGATACAAAAATCCCCAAAAGGATAGGCGACGGCTTCCTATGAGCGAGGTTTAATGATCGATCTCAGTTGGGATTGTGCTGGCCTGAGTTTCGGAGCAAACAAAATTCTCGTGGAGCGATCGCGTTGCTTTGTTAGGTATTTGGGTCTAGGTTTTTATTGCAGATTTGTGTCGATCGCTGATAACAAACTATGAATCAGCAAACCTTGAACCTTTACAGTGTACGGGTACCTAGCCAGAAAATGGATCTATGAAAAATAAAACATTTCAAATTACCTATTTTTACCAATTTTGAGACTTGTAAAGATCTTAGTATATGGTTAAAGTTAAATATAATTTACCTAAAATAACCCGAACAACGGTCTTTTTTTCTCTAGTTTTTGATTAATATTTTGCCACTCCTACCATAAAACGTCAAAGTCTTTCATCTTTGTGACATTCTTTGACTTGGCCAATAAGATGGGACAGCAGGCAAAGCTGTGCAGTGTAGTTTTTATACTCAAAGTCTAAAACCAAATTTGAGCCATTGCTAAATGGTGACTATTAATATCACGAATGCTTGTGAATGGCAACTGACTGATCATAACGGTGACAATATTGGGCAACTATATTTATTTGACAACAAAATGAAACCAACAGATTAGTAAAATAATGACCATTGTTCAAAATATTTGTAAATTTACAAGGGGTTTTATTCAGCATATTTCTTTGTTCTTGTGCCATGTTCGGGTTCATCCCAACAGAGCTCGATCATTAAACCCCGCCCATATGATAGCTGTCGCCTATCTTTGTTGGGGGAGGGGGTTTATATCATTGATAAAGGTCAGCAAAATCATAATTCTACATTTTTTAAAATCTGATCAAGAAATGATAGAACACGATTTTTAGGAGACATGCTTTCAGCAAACTGAAATGCAGTCATGGTAACAAATCTTTGGCAATACTCACAAGACTTATGATACTTTTTAGCTAGAAAAAACTTGACATGGTTGACTACACCCAGTCTTTGCAAACAGTAAGTATAGTTATTAGGTATAGTTCACATGAGTCAAATAAACAAAAAAATTACTCAGAAAAAACGATCTCAGCCATGACAATGTGAAAACCAAATTGCTCCCTGGGATTTAAACTGTTAGCTTCTCTGATGGGTTTAATAAAAATAGCAGAATGCTGTGCAGTTTCCCGATAATAGAAGTTGAAACTATAAAATGTGAGAAACTTGTTCTAACGCTGATATTTCTAAAGCTTTACCAGTTGAATCTCTAGCCGTGTCTGTCGACTCTCAAACCAGATTTAACTAGAACGAATTGTCACAAAATTAGAGCAGTAGTAACTTAAATACCTATAGCTATAGTTATTATCTACAAGATCGTGTCCCATAAATTAAACAAAATCATTCAACATTTTGTATTTTATGAAGGCGAAAAAGGAAAACGGCTATGAAGAAGTAACATATGGACCTTACTTGCAATATCCAATGAAAATACACTATGAAGTTCTGCCCTCAAAGAGAGTCAAGTTTCTTCACGCAAGGGAGAACAACGACATGCCAAGAGTGTCTGGGTTTGGTGAACAAAACCATTTTTACTAATTTACATGAAATTTGTTTACAGCTGCAATTTTTTTCTCAATTCATAAACCGGGACAGGGCTTTAGCAGAATGGGACTTTAAACTTATAGGTTTAGGATTTGTTAGTATTTTCACTGAGCCTTGTCAGATTCTAAGAATTTCTTGACATTTATTCATCTCCGCTTCTCTGCAGGGTAAATTATAAAATGAATTGTACTAGAGAACCAGTTTGTAGAATTTTATCATTTTTTGACGCAGTTATACAGTTTATACGATTTAAAAATTAAAATATTTTGCTGAATGAAGTAATTTTAAGCCCAATTGACAGTTGGAGCATTTTTATTTGTTGTCTGTAGAGGTAAATATTATAATTCTGTATTTCATGAGTAAATCGGTAACTTTGTTGTATTTTAATTGTGAGCAGTAGATTCTTAATAGTACAGTTAATTACACATATAACTGCATATGTACATCATGTACACCTGTTTTTTCAGAATATAGACCCTACTAGAGTTTACTAGATATAAGCTATATACATTGTAGTACAGTTGACTATGCATGTATGATCTAGATATATTGGCAGCATACCACAAAGTTAGGTACTATAAAAATGTAAGACAACCATTATAAATGTGCAATAAAAATTTATAAACTAACTAAAACAAGAAAAAACCGTGGGCTTTGATGTGAAAGGTTCAAAAAATCATGAAAGCAAGTTCCAGAATTTAAAGCTCATTCTAGTTGATACAATAGGTATGATATCTCAGTAAGCAACGGCTCAGTTTCACAGTGATTAGTCATTTTTGTGGTTTCTTTGTGAATGTATATATATATATATATTCCAAAGTAGTGTGTTAAAGCTGCCAAATAGTGCTCAATGAGTGATCAGAGCTTAAATATAAAATTTATTCATGTAAAACCTTAGATAAAAAACAACTTCATTACTATTAGTTTCATGTCTGTTACGCAGACAATCATCAGTATCGCAGACAATATGCCACCTGACGATTGTCTGCGTAACAGACATGAAACTAATAGTAATGAAGTTGTTTTTATCTAAGGTTTTACATGAATAAATTTTATATATATATATATATATATATATATATATCAGAAGTTTTGATCTCACCTAAATTTGGTGAAATATTGACTGAATTATGTAAGCATTATAAGTGCACATCTGGTGAGAAACTTAAGACATACAGACTATTTGAAGAGATTGCTTAAGGGCAGATAGACTGAAAAGGCATAATAGAAACAATCTGTACACTCGTTTTCAACGATAAAAAATTCAATGATGACTATGTGATAACCAATTAACTCCCCGAGCCTTAAACGCGTTTCACTTAGCAATAAGTCAAGATTTAAAAAAGTGATTTTTTTCCGTTTCCTGTGGATAAATTAGTCAGTTTGAAGCATAAACTGAGTCAAAGAAATCAAAGGCCTTACATATTGAGCGTAGTGAAATTTTGTATCATACCAGACTAAATACTACCGTGAAACCTCTAATTGAATGCCACCTATATTTGACTGCCTCCCACCATAGAATAGTTGAAAAATAGAGCGCCACCCTTTAATTGAACGCCCCTCCATTTAACCGCCACTTTTACATTCTTTGCAGCATTTATGCAACATTGTTAAAAATGGTTATAAAATAAAATTATTCCTTCAAATTTAGAATGAAATAAAAAATTCAAAGCTCCAACAAATTGCACAGCAGGGCACAGAGTCACAGGCTATAATAGCATCACAGGTTAATTGCAAGCTATAGATGATAATTGGTAGAGATATTTTTTGAATTCCCAATGCATATATATTTAGAGACTTGTTGGAGGTAAGTCAGCAACTATAATGCATCCAAAAGGGTTAATGTCGCTCCGCCCGAAAGAGAGTGCAAATATAGGCCACATTAACTTGGCCCATAAAAAGGTTAAATTAATCTTCCCAAAATTCCGACAAGCTATTTGAACAATACAACGCCATCCTCTATTTGAACACCATTTCTACTTGACCGGACCCATAAGAGAAGGGTTGCAAAATAGAGCGCCACGGCGTTCAAATAGAGGCTTTATGATATATCATACTCTGGGAAAAGATTAGCGCTTTTTTAAAAAGAATTGGGAGGGCAATGAAAAATATGACATACTACAAAGAGTGGAAAATATGAAGAACTACTGCAGTCTATGGTACCAAAATGTATTCAATGAATGTGCCACTAAACTTGATAAATTTAAAGTGATTTGAAGCATTTAGTACATTGTAAGACAATAAAAGGTATCACGAAACATTTATACATGTATATATATATATATATGTTTTAAAAAGATGAACTTGCACAAAATCTAAAATATTTTATCAGAAAGTGATGGTATTTTTCAATTATTTGTGATTGTTTTTGATGTTTGAAGTGATCTGACTGCCAGGATGTTTTAAGATTAAAATTGACAAAACGTTATTGTGGTTAAAACACTCACTCAGACCAAGCAAACGGGTGATTATGATGTCTATAGTTGCAAAGCGACCAAACAGCTAGATAGAATAGAGAAGCACAAGCATTTTTCTATTATTTGTGATTGTTTTTGAAATTTGAGGTGAACTGACTGCCAGGATGCTCCAAGATTAAAATAGACAAAACTTGACCGCAGTTAAAATCTCAAATCAAGCGAAAGTACAACAATTATGATGTCTATAATTGTACGAAGACCGACAGAATGGAGACGTGCAGCCCTGCAACTTGAATGTAATAGCCGATATCAATGATAGCAACTAGTGATGTCATTTCACACGAATTTTTCTTCTGATTGTTTGATTACTGATCAAGTATTGTTGATTTCAATCTAAAAACACCCTGGCAGTCAAATCACCTCGAACATCCAAAACAATTGCTAATGATAGAAAAATGCTAATACCTTCAGATCAAATCTACTAAAGCTTCATGCAAGTTCATCTTTAAGGGCATAGGTACAAAATGAAATCATAATAAAGCACTCATACTCTCGCAGTATTCCACGAATCACTCTTGAGACAGGCATTACTTAGTGACCTTCAAAAAAATCAGTAAATTCAAATAAGACTGACAAAGGGGAATTGAAGCTGAACACTCAGATCCTTAAGGACACCGCAGTATCCAATATCTAGTAAATAATTTACAGGTGATCCAACAGGTGCGATACAGTTTTGAAGAAAATTATATATTATATTATAATTATTATATTATAATTATATATATATTTATATTATCTAGCTCCAAGATATGTCACTAAAGATTTATTTTTGTTGCAAAAAAGAGCATTTCGACTCATTGCAAAATTACATCATATGCCTGCATATATTATTCTAACAAATGATCTTTCCAAATCTCTGCGTCTTCTTACTTTGCCTATGCTAAATATTTATTTTACTTCAATTCAATGTTTCAAGATTTTTCATGGTTTGTGTCCTCGTTTTTTACATGACAGTTACAGGTTTTACACTCATTTCAACTTACGTGATATGAACAAATTGCATACAATCACTAACAATCATTTTGAAAATGTCATTGCCAGCTGCTTTAACAATCTTCCACCAAATATCCGTGCTCTTAGCAGAGAAAGGCATTTTAAACACTACTTGTCAGACTATATATTCAATTTTAATGGCTAACTGTTGCTTTCTTCCCTTTTTTTGTTTTACTATTGTTGTATGGCCTAATTTGAAAAACATTTCTATTTGTGAAATGAAATTATTGCCAATAAAGTACTATATATATATAAGAATTGGTTGGTGACCTCGTATCTGGTCAACATTACGGAACCTCTAATTAAATGATACTATTCAAAGTATATAAAAATTAGCGAACCCGCGAGCAGACAATTCCACGAACGGTGTAAATGTGTGACTAATTAGTTGTTGACACTTTTAAAATAATAGGGAAGAATAACTACTAAATAAAATTAAAACCTAGTCGCTAGGTGTAGTCAGCAAACATAGCTGAGTTCCAAACTTTTTGTAATCATCGGTGGGGTAAGAACTGTGTCCGTTCTTAATGCATCACAATTTTTTACAAAACTATTCAACGTTGCCAGAATTTTTTCAAAATTCAGCATGCTGTAATCAAAAACTGCTCTGGCAGTTTTTCACTGTGAAATCACCACCAACAACTTCTAATACTGAAGTTGATGAAATGGACGATGATGATTCAGACATTATGCTATGTATATGATTTTATTTGCTGATATGTTAACTTAAAGAATAAAAAAGTCAATTAGAGAGTTAAACTATATGCATGTGGAGGTTTTGCACTCTACTGCTAGCTGGATTCACGTAATAATTTATTCGCGTTATGTGTTCCTCCGTAAATAAAATAATCCGCGAAAATGCATGAAAGACAACTTTCGTAAAATATAATTCTGTGAATAATGACTGTTAATATAAACAGATATTATCATAGAAATAAATATATATGTGAATATACATGTAAATAATGTTGTTCAGTAAGGTATGAAACAACAACTCTACTCTAGATGTGCATCAGAAAATAAACCACCCCACACAATAGTAAAACTTGAAAAGAAAGGTCACTTTCATAAAATAGTTAGAAATATTTAGATTTTTCAACACTCAACCCCATAGACTAACTAGTAGAACAGAATTATTTTGCAAGTAAAAACCAATTTATATAGAGGGTAGAATAACTTTTAAATGGGATGCTTATGGCAATAATAATTTAATTATTATTGTTATTAATTATTATTATTGAATACAAACAATTCAGCCGTGACCTAGATTAAAAACAAGTCTTTTCTTTTTCCTCAAGTCTTTTTGAAGTATTTTCTTAAGTTCTCAAGTATACCAAGAATATATCATCTGCAATTTACCAGATAGCCTGAGCAAATAAATAGCCTTAGCAAATATAGAAAGCATAACTCTCTATATTTGCTAATGCTTTATATACTCGGTTGATAAAGCTAGAGAAGCTGCCACGTACACCTAACATTGTTGAGTATAACTGATTGGTAACCAGGAACATGCTAACTGTACACACATATGATGTTACTGTGGTTGTCTTTTATATGAAGCATCCTTGATTCATAGTGGTACAAATTGATTAACCGATGTTCATTGATACCGAGCCTGTTTATGTCGATGTGAAAGCTATAGCCCAAATTCAGACGGAGCGGCATCAACTGTGGTTGAGTAACACTATTTTATGCAGTTTTGGGAAGTTATGCATTTAACGATAGTGCATTTGCATTATAAAAATACAAACCATGGTGATTCTTCCTAACTAATAATGCATATTTATTTTCAATGAGCTTTGAATTGTCACAAAAGCAGAAAATGATATTCCTTTTACAAAAACCTATAATAAGACTTGTGTACTATTGACCATGCATTCCAGCTTACCACACTTTCTCTCATAACATCACAAATATTTGAACATATTGTCCTATTCTAAACTTGCTTGTTCTGCATTTGCATTTACAGGTTTCAAAATGCAGTGCAAACTATGCCCAAAATATTTGTATTTATCCTTCTACCTGTATGACAAACATCATTTTCTATTCCGTGACAACAACATACTACATACAATGTCATATATTTCAGTTTATGAACTTTCTATTAATATGATCTTCAATTCATTATCCAAGCTCCTCCGCAATACTATTAAATTACCAACTTTTAAAACACTTTTGTTCAACTAATTAATAATTACTGATTTCTGTCTTCTCATATTTTATTTTGCCTTGTAATGAAAAACATCTGTTTGTTTATGATTACTTATGTCAATAAATAGTTATACATGTATGTACATACAATTATGTACATGCATGTACACGTATATACATACATGTAAATATATATATGTACATGCATGTATATACATGTACATACATGTATATGTATGTACATGTTTATGATACATACATGTACATGTTATACATATATGTATATGATGTATGCACATAATGTGCATGTATGTACATACATGCATGTACATACATGCATGTACATGTACATACATGCATGTACATGTACATACATTTTAAGAGATGTTGCCGTGTGATGCGCCTACAATAATTGTCGATTTTGCAAGAGCTGAACAGTTGAAGGTCATTCAAATAGTTGACTCCAAATAGTTGCGTACCAAATGAGGCTTAGACAACAATTATCCTAACAATCTGGAACATTCCTGCTGTACCAAGACAAAACAGCATCTCAACCAAAAACCATAACCCTATCATTAGACACCAGATGACGTAGTATGCCAAAGCGTACATAAACAAGAAATGCACTGAGAAAAAACAACTAATAATTAACTTTCAGCCAAGCGACATGGTAAGAAAAAACAATGTACCTGAACTGAAAGATTACATATTTTAATTTGTAAGATGGGGCTACTTTTACTATTTGAACTATTTGTTATGTACTAAACTGTTGGTCCGATTTGACAGAAAAAAAGAAATATTGCTAACTAGTCCAAGCAAAGTACTAAAAAAATATACTACAAATAATAATAGTATTATTGCAGACCCGTTTTGTGGTTTATATAATCAAAGCAATAGAAGAAAAAACTCTGCTAGAACATCTAGACACAATTATTCTTGGCACCTCTAAATTTATAGTCATCCATTTTAATAATATCCTCTTATTCAACTTAAATATTATAAGTTTGGCTTAAAGTGAGATCATATACTATATTAAATTAGATTTTCAATACTGAATATTGTTAGGGGTGATTATAGCAAATGAACATTTCATCTTTCCTTTTAGCTAAATGTGGCACAAGGAATCCAGGCAATTAGTTCCAGTACTGATGAGCCAACACTTAAGTAAAAACAACGGTTGGACAGCTCCTCAGAAACTTATGGGGCATTAACAACAGCCGGGTGAATGTGATTTAATTATTATTAGCCGATCACTCAAAATATGATGGACATATTAGAGATTTTTATTTGCTTTTCATATCTATTTTCATATAAATATATTTTAAAATAAGTTATAACCACCTAACACAATAAAGTTTCTGCAAGTGAGGTATGACTTAACACTCTGATCAATTTTCTAGTTAGTTTTGATAGCGATTGCTGACTAGCATGAGAATAAATATGTTTAGTGATAAAGTAAATAATATCACGGAATGCGAATCTGGATGAGAGCATAAAGACGACTAATTATATCTTCTATGGAAAAATTGATGTTGTCTCCAATAAAACATCAATAACTGAATTTAAATTTTAAAGTGCAACCGTCTACAGGCTGAAAACAGGTTTGAATAACTGTGGTCCTGAGACTATGCCATTATTTGGTAATTGTGCCAGAGCAACAAATTACTGCCAGAAGGTTGGTAGTTATGCTACTTTTATTCTAAAAAAATTCTAACATTTACTTTCAAAGTCAATTTTTTTTCAAAACAAAAAATGAGAAGCTTACAAAACCCTACTTTGCTGCATTTTTGACACAAAAAACATCAACGCGCTTAGACTAATCAAGATCTTCTGTCGACTTTCCCTGATAAGGATCACTAGTGCAAATGGTCGCCTTCCTGGGATAGGATGATCGAATGCTCATGAAATTTGGCACAGTAGCCATTGTGGTGAAATGCCTTTTTTTAACACCACCAATGGTCTTTACGTGTCTCGAACTACTGACCTACTGATCATAACCCTAATTGATCGATCACAGTCACTCCCTACATGCTCATCAGAATGTCAGCTCTATATTTTGTTATCTGCAGAATGATTTTTTTTAGTCAAGTCATTTTATTGAGATTAGCTAAGCAGTCTATGATTCAAACTATCGACCTACCAATCAAATGACATCATCCTAACTGCTGACCTATGGCTGCTTCCTACACCCTCATAATTATATCAACTCTTTTTGTTTCCTGCAGACTGATTTTTCAAGTCAAGTCATGTTTCTTTAATTTTATCTACGCCGTCTATGATTCAAACTAGCAACCTACCAATCAAACGGCATCATCCATTTTGTTTTCTGCAGACTGATTTTCAAGTTTCATTAGTCTTATTCGCACAAAGTCTACACTTGCGCTGTATCGCATCTGTATATAATCACAATAATCAATACAGTTTCTGAGTCCTCTACTAGGGAGCACTCACTCCACACTATTAAATTAAGTATATTTTTAAATGGTTAGCTGCTGTCACTCTACTACTGCTTGAACCAGCAGACAGATAAAAAACTATTTCATAGTAAGACTTTAAAACGAGTGTTTTAGTAGATGACTAGTGAAATGCCTTGCATTGCAGGGGTATTAAAAATCAGCTTATAAACCATAGACTTATTAACTATTTGTATAGTAGAGTTAATAGGTATAGTTAATAGGTATAGTTAATAGAATAGGCATAGTTAATAGGCCTATTAGTTAATGGGTATAGTTAATTGAGTATAGTTAATAGGTCTCTGTTATAAACAATGAGAGATAATGTAGTTGCTTGCTACTTTCCATTAGCCTAGCACATTGTCAATAGTTAATTTGAGTAAGCTTACTAATAAGAGCTAACTACTTGCTCTCATGGTTGAGTACGCATAAAATTATGCTACCACTCTCTGTGGCGTTGCGCGGTATTGGAGAGCAGTAGCGTACTTGCACTCACATAATGACATATATCGCCTAATAAATCCCTCAAGCTCGTGTGGCTTAATTGGTACAGGATTGGACTGACATATGGCTCTGAGATCAAATCTTCTGCGGTACGGATTCTTCATTGTAAAATACTAATAGCTATAGCTAGACATCCCAAACTACACAACAACAAACTTTAAGAAATATAATATAGATATAATAATAAATATATATAATATATATACACATTAATTTGAAAAGTCTGAAAAGCAATGATTGGCACAAGTAGAAGTGCAAATGACGGCAACACCAAATGTTGCAATTTTAAATGCTGTATGAAGTTGTCGTTTTTCCTAAACTCCAACAATGGCAAAGTACAAACACGACTTTTATCACAGTAAAGACTGATAATGCATGCTCTTTAAGTTCGTTGAACACCACATTTCACAGCCAGAGCTGAAGACCTTTCCGGATTGAGAACAAAAGATTGGGATCCATTGGTGAGGATATGATGCATTCAGTGCAGCAAGCAATCATCAATGTTGGGCACAACTGCTAATTTCTGAACGAGGCATGCTATGGGCCAGGGCAACAGTTATAAATAAATTTATCTGTGAGGGTCATGACCTTGTGTAGAATTGGTTTTGCAGAAAAGCCCATGTGAGAGCAATATTGTTAAAATTGTAATCAGCTTTTAAAATTCTGAAAGAGTGTTCTGAGAGTTATGTTTTCACGATTTACATGTAATGTTTGTTGGTGAAATAGCACAATGCTACCACCTGCCTTATGAATTGGTACAATATGTGTAGTATTTCATTGTGCGAAGTACATGTACTTGCTTTGAGATAGAAACTCGATATAAAAAACTAGATAGTTTCCTGTTTTAGTAAATACCCAACTCATGTTTTCTAGCTCTATCTGTCCAGATGATTTGCAGTTTTTCAGTTTTAACAGTGGTTTTACTATGCCTGGAGATACATCATTGGTAGACGGTTTGATTTTGTTTTTCTTTCAACGGAGCTAAGGGAAAGCTGAAAGTATCTCATCAATCAGCGTTGAACCCCTGGGCATATTAATACTACTGCTATAACTTAAAACTGGCAAATCCCCAGAAGCAGGTTTGTTAATCAGTTATGTTTGAGTTCACCTGTAACTACATGCATATATTTGCATATTTAGTTGCAGTACTAGACTAAAATAGTAAAACGACCACAACATAGCAATTAATGAGCGCTGCCTGTATGATTCTCACCTGTTATGGACAACATCGGCGGCTATCATTTAAAAAGTGGGCAGGTATAATTTAAAAAGTCGGTGGCTAATAAAAAATTATCAAAAAACTGACTCAAAAAATCCAACTAAACAACCTTATCCACAACTTAGAGCAACAAAGAATGGTGTAAATCGAGTCTAACAAGCAAATTAATAAACTCGACGGTTGTGAACAAAATTTAAAGCCATCTAAGGAGTGCGAGTAGAAGTACGAAAGGTGTACTCGCTAAATAAAGGGGACTGATTTTATAATTAGCCTTCGAACCTTAGCCAATGTAATTGTCTTAATTGCACGTTCGTATTCTGTACGCAACTTGAAAACTTCTCGTATGCTTCGCGTACTAGTTCACCCGCTCATTAATAAAACTGAAGGGCTCGATAAATACGTCAGCTTTAAGATTGTCCTCAACAAGGATCGCACTCTACACTCGCAAGAACACGGTAATCGTTGCCACAAACAACATGGCTAGCCGTCAGACTAATTGCATCTTCTTTTATCTGTCTATCACCCTTTGCGGTTAACCACGTTCCTATGATTTCTACTCACTGTTTTATTAACATTAATATCAGATATATGCATGCAGTGATAAGTATTTTCTTTACATATTTAGACAAGCTTAACAATGTTTACGCATTTTTTGGGTTGCTTACAGGAATTGGATTTAGTGAAGAACCGTTTTATATGTCATCGATGAACGGCTCTTACGTTTTTGTTTTGAAATATGACCATATTCCAGCTGTTTCCATAATACTGTGCTATATGTTCTGTCATCATATGAGTAGAACAGTCTCCCTTCAACTGAAAACCTACACTGACGTGCTACCCGTGAATTGACTGCCTATTTGTTGTTTGTTCTGAATGAAATCATATCCTATGCGCATCTACAGCCATTGTTAATAGGCCTAGGGTAGCTGACTGGTTTAGTGCCTGTTGTTAAAAGGATATGTTAAAAGGATTGCTAGTGCAGCATAAAATACGGAATAAATATCTACAGTAAGTGAATGACAATCAAATTCAATGCTATATTGAATATCAATACAGTTGTACAAATAAATGTATTAACATTATAACTATAGAGAAGTTTTTAACAGCACTTTAAACTAGAATGGTTTAAAACTTGTTACATGTAACATTGTTTATTTAATAACAAAATTAGACTTCAGACATACAAACTTTTAATAGCTGAAGGATCAAATACACACAGTTTTTGTATAAGTATATATAACATTTTTACTGCATACCTCTTTTTGTTGTTTACATGCTATAAATTGTCATATCTATATTTTTATGACATGGCTCACAGTTGTTGTTTGCTGCTTTTGGTAGATCACTATCTGTTGTGATACTTGTCTCTAGAAAAAAGTATTATGTAGTAGCTGTACTAGCGTGCTGTTTTATAGCATTTGCAAATTGTAGCATTTGTAAATTTGTATCTCTTCTGTCTTTATAAGAAGTTTTTATACTTTTAGCACACTTTGTGGAATAGCACTGTTTGTAAAAACCAATCTGTTTTTTCAAAACTATTTGTATTTTGCTCCTCAGTCTCATTGGTGAAAACTTGAAAATTAAACGGATTTGCCAATTGTATATCCATTACTTTTTTGTCACTTTATCTGTGTCAAAAAAAGTTTTTTGTCATGTAGAATGTTTCTCTTAAAATTTTGTTATCTTTACTCTTATATGACAATCAGACCAACCTTTCGGATCATCTGCAGGCTAGTTACATATGTGCTGCTTGTTTCACATACTAGAAAGTGTCATTAGTTTTTGTGCCGACGAGGCTCAGTGTAATTTTTTCGTGATATATATAGCTTATTGGCCAGTTGTCACCGAATACAAATGGAACAAGTGGATAGGTATCAAGTCTGTAGTTGCATAATTTGCAAATAATAACATAAAAATATATGTAGCTGCTGTCTTGTTAGAGTATCTAGTTGAACTAGTAGACCGAGCCGAGATAACTCAGATACTCATCTAGTATGATTGTATGTTGTTCAACTCACTCAAGGGGTTGGAGTAATTACTGGACTGCCTGGCTAAACTTTTTTTGGGACACAGTCTACAGTGGTGAACACAATTTCTCTTACCACTGTCTTGACTGAATATTCTGTTCAGTTAAGCTTGTGTTACTGATTAGCAGGTAAATACTAAACTGAAGTAACTCGGTTGCTCTTGTCGATTTATATTGCTATGGCCTCATCGGAGTAATTGAAATGCCTGCTGGGGTTAGCCCGATGTTTCCAGCATCTTTATCTGCCCGTTTCGCTAGGTTTCATGGGTAAAAAATAAAAATTCATTATAGTATGAACTTCTCATTTATAAATAAAATTAGGAATGGATTTTACAGCAATTCAGTTGTGTTTGATAGTTGTCTTCTCTCTGAACTTTGTCAGCTCCCATGAGCTGGTTCCAAGGTGTGAATCTTGTGGATTTGGTTTTTGTACTTGGCATTATCAGTCCATCTGCTTATTTTTCTTTGAGTTTCTTCTTGTTGAGTTTTGCTCCTTGGTGTCTCTTTGTTTGCATAAGCCGAATAGTATATTTTCGTAGGAGAAGAAAGGGTTTTCCAGAAATCTGGGAAGTTTTTCTGTGATGGTTGGTATGTTTTCTGTGCCCTTTGTTCGAGATAACATGGAGTTTTGCTGGTACAAATGTAGGCTAAGATATGTTTTCTCTTCATTTTGTATCTTGGCACAACCCTTTACTCAGATGTTTGTTTTTAAAAAGCACAATTGAATCCATGCTCGGTTTTCTTGTTGGAAATACAGCCAAGATCGTTTGGCAAAAGTTCAGCTCGAGGAGCATTTGACCAGCCACTCCGGAAAGCAGTTCAGTTTATGTTTTCTAAATATTGTTGCTAACCTGGACAAAACACAGAAAATAGTGAGTAGATAACTTGATCTGGATATTTGTATAGAAACCTTTCTCCAATTGACTTGTATTCCTATCTCTTTTTTCAAAACTCAAGAAGTAAGACTGTTAAAGACTTAACCAGCCCTGCCCTTGGTTCTTTTAAGGACCACTCTATTATTAACCTTTACTTCATTACTGGTCACATCTGCTTCTATTATTATCGTACTACTACCCTGACAGTCTAATTCGCTGTCAGAGATTGTCAGGCATGCCAACAAAGCACAGAAGATAGGTACCTGCACAATTATTCCATAATCATGGAAGGCAAATGATTGGCTCAAGTGGTAACATGCCAGGCATTGAAGTGAAGTACTAAGATTTGAATCCCCTCTGAGCAACCGTTTTTCCCAACTTCCCACCGTGGCTCTAGACAGACGGGAACGGCTCTTAGTATAGTAAAGATTGATGACATTAAAATCTATAATTTTTGCGAATTTTTTATTTATGGATATTTGATAAAAAATGGATATTTATGGATTACTGCTATTTTTAATTGTAATTTCCAATATAATTTGATTTTAAACCATTTAGACAAACAGCTATTTTGAGTAGATTTATACTGTTCTACCAAGAATAAAAAGTTGTTGAAACTTGCGATCTTAGTGTCCGTGTGCAATAGTCTATATATATAAATCTCAAAGTTAGTCATCTATTCGGCTGTCTGCCTGTCCAGTTATAACTATTAAACTCTAGCAATGAAGAATCTGTATCGCAGAAAACTTGATCTCTGAACCTCCTGTTACCCAGACATTATGCTAAACAATTAACCCTTTCGCAGGCGAATTTTCAAAACTAAATCAGACTCCCATGGGTGAATTAATTTTCCAAAAAATCATTTTTTTTTTAAGAGGTTCATACACTTTTCTGTGCGTTATTATGTGCATATATCTATGTTTAAAGGTGCATATGGATACATGTATATGTCCATAGGCATATATATATATATATATATTATAAACAAATAAAAATGTATAACATAAAATATATGCTTTTCATAATAATTGTCTATTTACGAATGATATTTTCGAAAACATTCTCCTTTACAAAGGCCCACATCACAGTCTTTGCACCATGTGCTTATTCGTGTAACAAAGAGCTCCCACAAAGATGTACTTCCTGGATTGACAGGCTCAAAAAACTTTTCAAAATACTTTACTGGTTGAGCATCTACTGGAGTAAATACTGGGCCTGTCACTGCTATAAACTGCTGAATTGTAGGAGATTTATCTCTGTTTATGTTGGTTATATTCTTCCAGGCACTGGCATCACTCCTACTCACATCCTCATCATTGCTGCTACCAGCCTTTTCATCACTGTCTCTTCCAGATGTAAAGTCATTCCCATCACAATCCAAACCTGATTCACTGTCATCTCTTGCTACTAAATCTAAAAAGTCACTGTCAGCTCTGAATCTCTTAGTAATTTCGGTACTAGTACTTGCATTATTAGAATAATCTCGGGAGGTTCTTTTAGAAGTCGCCATGAAGGTAAACTAAAGTCAAACTCTCAAAAAATTCGGTAAATAAAAGCTAAAACTGAACCAAGAAAAGTAAAAGTTGATAAATTATTTAGAACAATTTTCTAATTTTTTTCGAAAGTTTATTTATTCATCACTGCTAAAAACTATTGTTTTTTTTTCAACCTTAAAGTCAATTTTGAGGCTAACCGAAACTACTATATTGTAGCTTGCTATTGGTAAAAAAAGTAAACAAAAAACGGCATTTAGCTAACCAGGAACTGCAATAATAAAATACGTTACCGAAACGACAAAAACGTCGCACTGCCCATTAGCAGCCGTATCGCAAAGCGACAAAAACGTCGCTCTGCCCTCGAAAGGGTTAAGCTGCGCGGAATTGGTGGATTCATTGGCGATATATGTTGCTATATGGGTGGAAATAGCATACCGCTCTGCATTACGGCACAACTTGATTTTATGCTTCCTCTCACAACTTTTATCAGTAACTTCAGCAGTACTAGCTTACTCATATTAGCTATTGGGAATGTGCCAGGCTAATGGCAAGTGGCATGCAACTAAATTACCTGCAACTGTTTATAAGCTGTTTTTTAATACTTGTGTAACGCCGGGCTAGTAGCCTATAAAGGCAATGGGAAATGCTGCTATAGTACTCAAAGAATGTGTTTAGTAGAAAATTCTCATATTACTCTCTCTGTTGACACTCAGCAATCTGGGCCTAAGATAATTCGGGAAGTTGTTTACCCACCTGATCCTACATCTGAGTAATCTCTACTTCATAGTTTCACCTAGTTTTTTCTATACTTCTAGTTATATAAGATTACGAAATTTCGGTTGCTTTCGCCGTATTCATTCTCAGTGCAATTCTGAAGTTTCTAGTCGATTGGACCATCAGTTCTCGATATATCACCAAAATACTGAGGGCACTTCTATCCGACTGAGAAGTGAAAAATGGCTGCCGACAGAACAATAGTTTCTAATGACTTACTGATTGAAACTATTACTAATAAATAATAAAAATAGACAAAACTACACAGCTTCTTCCTTCTTCCCTTCTATTCAGGCATTTTATACTAAAACTATTTATATTTTATTCATAACAAATATACACACTTTATTAGGCTGTGGTGTAGTACATCAACCGTTATGTTTCTTCAGTTAGCTCTAAAACATCACTTCTTTGAAGGAGTGTGAAAAAACTATTTACTCTATGGGATTTCTGGTTTTTTCATTGAGTTCTACAGGCTTAGAACTTTAAAATGATATTCAGTTTTAAAGGAGTTGTGTTTTCGTAAGTGCTTTCACAGTCGATTGAAAGTTGTTAATACAGTCTAGGATTCGGGGACTTACTTGTGTATCCAAGATCAGTCTAAAAAATGTTACAATACTTGCGAAAGGTGAACCTAGAAACACATAAATTGAACTCGAATTTCTACACATATTCAAGTAGTTTCAACATGAACAACTAAAATGTAAATACTCAAAATGTTGGTTTCAGAGTCTAGGCCACTTTATTGCTGTTTAACTATCTTATTGTTAACAAGAAGTAAAATATAACACCTGCTTATAGTGATACCGCTCCTCATAATTGTCACAAACCACGCTAAATCAATATTCTTATCAACGGTTGTACTTTAGTTTATGACTAGCCGAATGTCTGGTGTTGCACGGGTATTAAAGACAGCTTATAAACAGTGGCAGGTAATGTAGTTGCCTGTTACTTGCCATTAGCATGGCATATAGCCAATAGCTAATTTGAGTTCGCTACTATCCGTATTGCTAAACTTACTAATAAAAGCTGTGAGAGCAAGCTTTAGTGAGATTGCATAATGTAGACCGCAATGCGTATCTTAACCGACATTACGACTCACAACCCCCAATGAATTCCTTGCATCTCACATAGCTTAATTGGTTAGATTATCGCTTAGCGAGCGGGAGGTTCCAGGATCAAATTCAGCACAAATCAGATAATTAATTCTTAAATTTTAGTAGCTTTGGTTGGACACACCGACCGATGGGCTTTGAAATTTATATATATATATATATAATAGAAACACATTTTATAATTCAATGAACAAAATATACAGAACTTATCATATTTAAGTAATTTTGAAGTAAAAAATATGCCAATTTTCTGCTATGTAAGTTTATTATGCTAAAGGTGAAGGCGGCAGTAAAAACGTACCGTTAGAATCTCTAGAATGTGCTGTGATCTTAATGTAGACAGAAGTTGGCCCAAAATACAATATCAGGGCAGTTTAAATGTTAACTTTTTATTGGCATTGGAAATCCTCATCAAAATTATGTGTTTCCCAACAGGCCAAAATAAAAATGAACAGGCAGAAATCAAAAAGTATTAAGTGAGTTAGTTGAAGAAACATGGTTTAAAAGTCGGTAATTTAATAATATTGCGGAGAAGTTGGGATAGTGAACTGAAGATTGTAGTAATAGTAAGTTCATAAACTGAAATATACGACAGTGGATGTAGTATTTTGGTGTCATGGAATCGAAAACGACATTTTTCATATGTGTGGAAGGATAAATAAGAATATTCTATATAATATGCAACATTAAATAATGAAAATTAAACTCTCCTTGCCTCATCTTTTTTAGTGTTTCAAAAAGGTAATTTGCTATCAATCAAGCCATGCCAAGGTGGGCTTATTCTCTTACTTCAAACATACGTTTCTGAAACTACATGATGTGTTTTCAAGTGTTTATTTCAAGTGTTTAGTTCAAGTTGCTCTAGGAGTCATTGTTAAAGTCACGAAAATGTATCAGTCAACAGAGTGGTTTATGCAAAATCCACTTATATGTCGAAATCCAACCTTGCGGGCAAACAGGCCATAACAATGCTTCATTATAACAAGAGTGTACATCAACGATCAATGTTCTCTGTTACTTGTTGTTTAACTTTAGATCTTGTTTAACAGAGAATGTGTAAACAGGAATGAGCTCAGTTTATGGAATTAGCATACAATTAATAAAATTAACTTACATCTACTAGTCAAACTTGAAAGCTTGATATGGCTAACTAGATGTTTACTGACAGCGTTCAAGTCAGCAATACGAGTAATCCATCGTTCCTTTTTATGTCATCAAGTCGTTTGCACGTGCGCTCATTCACGAAAAAGCCACCATATTTGTAGAAAATGATAGTTTTTCTTTTGTTTAATAGTACTTTTTGGTGTTGTTTGGATACTATAATAAACAAATTACAAACAAAAGCATTGTTTTCAACAATTCATTGCAAAAGCTTCGTGTTTTTAACGATAAAATTGTCTATAAAGAAGGCCGACAACGATAAAATGTCACCAAAAAACGAAGGATTAGTGATTCTAGAACTCAAATTTACTGAATGGCTGAAGTTTATCCTGCTGTCATGGTGTCATACAAGCATTGCATTTTGATTGGCTAGTTTAGTGGTCATCAAACAATGATTAAACAAATATAGAATTTTCAATCTTTACTATAATAAGAGCCGTGTTCATTCGTAAGTAGGTTCTGTGTTATATCTATTCGATAGAGCAATTACCATGTTGACTGCATATCATTGAAAGTTGCATGTTGGGAGGATAACTCCAAGGATATTGATTCATGTTGGTTTCCATGAATGTTTTGTGTACCCTGCTCATAGTCAATAATACATATTGTTAAAAATCTCTATCATTTGTGCAAGGCTTCTTTAGCAAGTTAGAAGCTACAGTGAAAGGCTTGAGAAAAAGATTGCATTCGTGGGATTTGAACTTATGCTACTCTTACACATGGGCTAAGTGTCTGCCTTCTAGCGCATCAGAATAGTTGTGTGCATTTTTACTCTCTGTGCATTATCAGCACATCTGACGATCTCCTACACCACACGGGACTGCCAGAGTTGACGCTCTATTGTCGTATCTCAGCGTTGATGCCACAATACTTTGGTGATCGTCGATAATAATGTTCCCACTATCACAAACCCATTCGCCTTTGCATCGGCGTTTACTCCGTGATGTAGTGTTCTCATTTTTCTTTTTAATTTTTTAGGTTTTTTGGTGCTCGAATTAAATACTAGTCCGGAAGCAGCTATCATAAATGGAAATAAATAAATCATGCTGACCGCGAATTACTACCGCTGAAATGGTTCACATTGTACCGGCTGTCGTCGATGCTCGGCGAAATTTTGGGAATGTTTGACTGCTGCAAACTTTCCAGCAAACTTCCCTGTTGCGTCATCGATGCTATTAGTACCTGGTGCACATAATTGACGAAGAACACCAAAAGGACAACATTGATACATGTTGATTTAGTGTGAACCAGAATTCTCACACAGATGGGTGTATGAAGGGCTCGTTTTAAGGAACCAGATGAATCGTTGAAACCAAATATTTTTGCGATTTGGCGGGAGACACAGAGCTTATGAATGGGAATTTTGAATGAAATCGGCAACAACTGGAAACACATAATGGTTACATAGACTAACAGACAGACTCATATTTACATATCGGGCTTATGAGCTAAATCACTATACAAGCCTGTACACTCGGCTGTAAAACTACCAGTTTCTTTATGCTAATACTTTCGTGGTAGCACAACTCCCCATAACTGATTTACCATCACAAATGTTTGTGAAATTTTTACAATTTTGTCATTTATTAACACATGCTTTATTACCTGAGAACTCAGCATGTTTCATAAAAGTTAACCTCAATTATGGTTTGATTTGTTATGACAGTAAGTTTGATTTATTGACCTTAAAAATACCTTTACAATATATTTGTAGGTTTGGATTTTTACCAACAGAGATGAGCCATAATCGATGATCTATGATATAGCCCTGTCACCATGTCCAGCTACCCCTCCAGTTCCTACCACTGGAGGAAAAAAGACTATTTTGCACTCCTGCTCAACGGAGAGGCTGCAGGTTGCTCAGCACTCGAGTTCCTTGTCGACGATTTGCATCAATGCAAGGAGCTTACTGTTCATACGTTCCTTAGTCATGCAGGGTCTGAGGACTTCCTGTGGTCTCTCGTCAGGTTCCTTGGTAACTCTAATCCACGGTAAGCAGAATTTTACGAAACAAGGTGTTTGTATGGTTCCTTTATGAAACAAGGTGTTTGTATAGTTCCTTTATAAAACAAGGTGTTTGTATGGTTCTTTTATGAAACAAGGCGTTTGTATGGTTCTTTTATGAAACAAGGCGTTTGTATGGTTCTTTTATGAAACAAAGCGTTTGTATGGTTCTTTTATGAAACAAAGCGTTTGTACAGTTCTTTTATGAAACAAAGCGTTTGTATGGTTCTTTTATGAAACAAGGCGTTTGTATGGTTCTTTTATGAAACAAGGTGTTTGTATGGTTTCTTTAGTTATTGGCATAATTGAAAAGTTCATGATTTTTTATTATAGTAATAATGGTTCTACTCTTTGGCAAGACGATTGGTTAGCGCAGCTGGTAGAGTGTCAGGAGATCAATATCGCTATAGCGCACTTTTTATGAAGTGAATTACTGTTTGTTTTTTGTACTGCAGGATGGTTTCCAACAAGATTATTAGATCACTGTTTTAGAAATACGTACATAAGAATAATAATATAATATATACTCATGTAACAGGCACTACTGTTTCGGCTACTGAAGCCTCATCAGTGCCGCTCAGAGCTTAGGCAAGGAACACAAATCCCATTACCAATGAGAGTTGACTTCCTGCCACGAAACACCAGAGTAATTAAATCACAAATGTGATTAGTTTCATATTAAATGACAATATATTATATAAGTATATAGATTTAAACATTTGCAGTCTATACTGTAGATGGATTGATAAAAGTAAAACTTGCGTAAGAATACATTTTCCAGATATAAAAATAATATAATAGCAATACCAAGATGTTTATAATGATAGACAACAGCGTGTACAACATCATATAAAGCCTGGTTCTCATATCGAATGTGAGACCTCGGCGCTAATCTTGCGTAGAAAACGCTTGCGGCGCTAGGCTCGGCGGCTAATGTTAACATAAAGCTGTGTCACTGGTGATTGCATAAAAATGGTTGCTAGCCATACCGTCTCGAAAGTGCTGACCTTCACCTGTACAGTGCATTTTGGAGAGGTTTTGCCTGCGGCTCTTTACAAAAGTTGAACGACGTTGAACTCTTACGTTGACCCCCGGCAACCACTGGTGATACTCGGCCTGTAGGTTCACATTTTACCGCTGATCGCCTTGCGGTGCTGTCGATGGTGCTTGCAGCGTATATGGGAACCAGGCTTTAGATTTTAGTAGTTTTGAGGTTTCCATAGATTTGAAGATTACAAGAAGTTTGAAATCTGCTATATTATCATATACTATAATAATATAAAATATTATAGTATCTTGGTAGTCCGAGGCACCGTAAGAGATTGTCATGTGTAATCGCCATCTGCACAATTATCCACCATGTTGTGAGGTTGCCAAGGGCTGCAATTGGTAGTGTGCCTGTCTGCAAAGCTGAATATCCCAGTTCGATTCCCGTGGGATGCATTATTTTTTCTAACGCTATAAGCGCAGTTACGTATAGACACAGTTTTTATCATAGTAAAGATTGGAGTGTTACAACGATTCAACTAATGTTTTTTACGATCTACCTCGTAAGGAAATGAACAGCTAGTTGGTAGAGTCGGTCTACCGAGTTTAAGTCACAAGATCGAGACCTGTATAAAGCATTGTGCTACAAATTTTGATTACTAAATAAATTAATAAGTTAATAGTTACCGTACTTTTCGGACTATTAGCCACTACTTTTTTTCTGATGATTTGAGCCATGCGGCTTATATAAGGGTTCGGCTATTGTGTGGCTTTTTCTTTTATCGCTAGGGCGCATTAGCCAGAATCTCCAGTTAGTGTGCCTCTAGCGGTGAAATAAAATACGAAACAATGCTTCAAGGTACTGTTTCGTTATGCACTAGGTTAATAAGCGTCAATTAATACGAAACTGTGCCGTTAGGCACTGTTTCGTTTTAAACAAGAAAGTTGCTGCCGTGTTAAAAAGCACTGTCCTGAGTTCTGCGGCCTATACAAAGTTGCGGCCTATGTGTTGTTTTATTGTCGTTTTTTGGAAAATAAAGCAGATGCGGCTTATATAGGGGTGCGGTTTATAGTCCGAAAAGTACGATATTAAAATATTACTTATAAAGCATTTTAATTAATAATTTTAATAATTATTAATTTAATTAATTATTAATAATTCAATTAACTAATTATTTCAATTAATTATTTAAATTAATTAATTAAAATAATTAATTATTTCAATAGCACAATGGTTTTAAGCATGATTATAAGATCAGTGTTTTTTGATTGATTCAACTAATGTTTTCTCATTACGTACACAGAAAAAATAAACAACCTAGAATTCAGTACAGTAGACATTTTTTCACACATTTTGAATATATTTAGTTATCAAGATTTATTCCTCCGCTGGTGCACGTGTGGCTGTTCCACTTTATTCTGAATCAGATTTGTCCTGGACCTGAATATACTGTGAACATCTGGATTTGACGCAGGAGCAATTGTACCCAGTGTATGCCAGTTACAAAATATGCTGGTGAACTAACTAAGTGTAACTAGTGAGCCATGGCTGCTCCATGTTTGTAGCATAGCATCCTCCTCCTACTCCTGCCTCATAAGCCTTCATACATCCTTTTGTACCACAATTTTTTGTCACTGTTACAGGATTGCTGGTAATTCTGCCTTCATACTTGGCACTATAGCTGAGTCAGAGATGGGTCGGAGAAGAGTCATCTTTCTCACGGAAAGCAGGCATGCCGAAAAAGACCGAATCCTTCCTGACCTAGTGGCATTGTTGAGTTCTACAGACTCGGAGAGTGTCATGAATGCAGCTGGCACTATTGGAACACTTGCTGAATCTGATGAGGTTGGAATTATGGCTAAGATTTGCGATTTACTAAACTTGTATAAGGAACAGACCGACTTAACATCTTGCGGCTGCTTTGGATTTCCTGAGTAGCTTTAATTTCTGTTCTTACGTGACGACATGCTTTTGAGCTAACATTCTAAAATTCTTTTGCTGTGACACTCAGAGTTTGCAAGGCAGACATTGCGTAGCACATCCAGGCTATCTATATGGGCCCCTCTATGTATCTATGCATAGAGGTGGCATGTCTATGCACATTTATGCGCATCTATGTACGGTTGTGTAGTATTAGGACGCAGCCGGCAAATTCTCATCGTGATGGAAGTATTAGATGTCAACCACCTTCACAATTGTAGAAGACTTACAGTAGTTTTTGTTTTCATTTGTGATAGAAGTATTAGATGTCAAACCCCTCACAATTTTAGAAGACTTACAGTAGTTTTTGTTTTCATTTGTGATGGAAGTATTAGATGTCAAACCCCTCACAATTTTAGAAAACTCACAGTAGTTTTTGTTTTCATTTGTGATGGAAGTATTAGATGTCAAACCCCTCACAATTGTAGGAGACTTACAATAGTTTTTGTTTTCATTTGTGATGGAAGTATTAGATGTCAACCCCCTCACAATTGTAGAAAACTCACAGTAGTTTTTGTTTTCATTGTCGTATACTAGAGTGCCTGAAACCATATTGTGAAAGGCTTGTTAAAGTTCAATTAGTGTACATGTATATGCTTTGGCGCACCATTCAAGATTGTTCCCTGAAATCTTCATAACTAATTCATGTTTGTCGGTTAAAATATTTGAACGAAATGTATAAAATTGAACAAAGCTGTATAAATTATAATAAAACCAACAAATAAAACATGCATACGCTAAAACTCTTTGATTGGAACCATTTGATTCTGTGTGATATTTATTCAATAGAGCAATTACCGCGTTGCCCGCATATCATTGAAAGCTGCATGTAGAGAGGATAACTCCAAGGTTATTATTTTGCATGAGTTCCCATGAATATTTTGTGTACCCTCTCTCAGTCAATAATACATATTGTTAGAAATTTTTATCAGTTGTGCAAGGCCTATTTAGCAAGTTCACAAACACCTAAACATTACGCAAATACTTGCAGCACTCTAAATTACTGGTTGGATTATGGCATCTCTAGGCATGTTATATGTTTTTGGCTATTTTGTACATTTCAATAGAATGTGCTATAAAGCCTAGTCAATATATCCTATACAGAAACATTTATACAATGTAAGTTGTTGTCAAATTCATGTAATTTTCTAACTTAGTAAAGTTTTCGTTTGGATAATAATTATAATGTAGGTTATGTTATACAATAATATAAAAATGCTTCATCTCGGTATAGAAACAGCATTTTGCCTGTTTGATATCTGAATCGTTTATTTTTCTTAAATTCATCAATGATCCGACAGTTTTAGATTTACTGTACCTGTTAAACTTTTGTAGTAATATGTAATAAACTTTATGTAACATCTTTAAGAATTAACTCTTTTTCACCTTTTTTGCCATTTTTCTAGATATATTGTATAGAAAGAAGTGGTTACTGGCAGCAAAAAGTGTGTTCGTCGCTGGCTTTTGGAACAAAGCTGAAATCGTTGTCAGATCTTTCAACGAGTATTCTCTTGATTTTAGGTGTTATCTTTATCAAAGTGCCTCCCTCATTATTATTTAATAAAATTTGTATTACCAGTTTCTGTACTTTGCTATTTGGAGTTGTCTTGTTATGCAGGGTCGGGAGTGGTTACTGAGAGAATCGTGTACTCTTACAATGGTAGAAAAAGTGACCTCACTGCTCACAAATGAAAATGCTTGGACAGCTAGCAATGCAGCTTTAGTTCTAGCTAGACTCACAATATCGGAGAGGGGTTGTCTACTCCTACTTCAGCACAAGCACAGAAAGGCTATTCTGGTTCAGCTTGTGGACTCATTGGGTACAGATGAAGCAGGTTGGTACTTAGTAGTGTAATGTGAGTTATAAACGCTACAATGCAGAAGAAACGTTGGTGGAGCCTAAAATCTTCAAGTATTTGTTTGTTAACTGCATAAAACTGTTGGTTTTTAATTTTAGCTCCAAAAAAATTCATTAATATGAACTGGAATTGTGGATTTTTGGATTTTCTACTCTAATTCATTTGATCTACATATCTTTGACTAAGGCTAAAAATTTGGAATAACCAATCAGTAAAGTCAAAGCCTACTAATAAATTTGGAGTTATCCTCTGCAGCATGATGAGTTACAATTGACATGGTTAGACACAATTCGTATTCATTTCACTGAACACACTTGTTATTTGACAAGTGAAGTTTTTATTATAGCCTACAAGCTTTAAATCTGAATAGGATCTTACCCATGTTATTTAATAACGCATCACAAAGATATAGACATACATACTGTAAACACAAACTCAATAACCCATTTCTTGCGTACTCCAGTCATTGCAAAAACTACACTTGTTAGAGATATTGGAATTAAAATGTGCCTAAGGGATCCGAAAGCTCCACAGTTGTACATTCCCGTCGCAAGACACATTTATTTGCTGTGCTTTGTAATACATCTGGTTACCGATATCTTTTGTTAGCCTAAAATCTACTGTTTAGTATTAGCAGAACCTGAGTGACTCTGCATTTTAATGTGAAACGAAATATTTAGTTTGGATGAGATTTTTACAACAAAGTAGTAAATTACCACTACTTTCATTAAAACTAATAGCAACTTTGGCAATGCCCAGGAGTTTTTTCATCATCGATAAGATAGCCTGCTGATGGGTGTTTAAACGTTTTCTAAGGAAGCAGACAGAGTTTGAAACCAGATATTTTATTTACCTGGTGAAAGGCTTGAGGCATGTAAAGTCTGGATGAATTCGGCGAAAATTGTAGAAGGGCATAGCGTTTCCATGTTTTCACATAACATATTTTCTCAAATCACGTTCTCACATAACATATTTTTACATAACGTAGTTTCACATAACACATTTTCACATAACACATTCTCACATAACATATTTTCACATAACACATTTTCACGAAATACACTTTTATGTAACACATTTTCATGTAACACATTTTCACATAACATATTTTCACATAACAGTGATAACACACACAATGATAAAATGAGATTTATTAGTTGAGATATATTCTGAAGCAGTTACCACACAGCTCAATGGCTAATTAACGGCTTCAACAATCTAGTTATCAGGCTTTTCATAAAATTTAATTTTGTAATGTTTAAAAATAAAAAGGAATGTAATGATTCGCTAATCCACATTATAGAACAGCATTTTGTGAAAAAGCTTTTTACTTCCAATACTTATAATTTTATTTTACTCTTATTTTTCGGCTAACGGTCTAATTTGCTTTAAATTGCATTGAACGGTGAGTGATTGAGTGCATTGAAGGGTCATGGGCCACACTTGCAGAGCGTCGGAGGACGGCCGACCAAAATATAAAAAAGAAATAAATGAAGAAATTGCAATACCAACCCATTTTTTCTCAAATGCCCACCTACACAATACACGCCACAAAAACACTAAAGGTGCAATCAACACCAATGTTGAAAAACACTTCTTTTGTGCGGACCCTTAATAGCTAACACTTTTTTTCACGCACCCCCACCAAGACCTTTTAATATTTATTGAAAGTTCTTGTGCCCACCTAACCCCTACCCTCAACCCTAATAACAACATTGCCCCAACCAAATTTTAAAATCACAATAAAAAAGAAAGAAAAATCCAAACTAAGAGTAATCTACTCATGTTACTTAATAAAGATATCGCTCTGATGCCCCATTATGGGGCAAATGCAATTAATTGATTTGATTTGACTAATTTGCTTTAAATGGCAATGAATAGTGATAGTAAAGGTGATATCTATCTAAGGACTGCTTAGCCCATAACATTTTCTCGCAAACTTAAAAACTTCCCATATTTAAAACTGACAATTGAGATACTTTCAAATGTGATTTTTCCTACATATGATGTCAAATTCCAAGAAATATTTAATTTCTCACCAGAAATAGCTGTCACCATGTGATATTTGAAACTTCTCCAAGTGTTGTAGTTTTTTTAAGCGAAAATGTAGAGGCTGGTAAAAATTGAAGATAAAATGTAGAAAATATAACTAATATAGAAAATATAACTAATAATCAGAGTTTACTCTGTTTGTCTCTATCATCAACTTCACTTCCAAACCTATGCATTTCCTAATTTACATTTCTGTTCGCATCTTTTGTTGTGGAAATAACAAAAACTGTTTTTTATGACTGTTACTTTAAAATTTTATATCGTAGGTATAATTTAATTTTTTGCATAGTTTTGTGTTAAGTAGTTGTTTCATTTCTCAAAGGGTGTTTTTTGCAGGTCGGGGCATGAATGCTGCATTTGCAATTGGAAGACTGTGTGACACCAGCTCAGGTCGGGCTATGCTCCTCACCCTCCCTGAAGCCGGTAGAATGGTCTCTCATCTCGGTAGGAATTACTATAGATATAGAAAATGGAAATATGAGTACGATAAACATATAATACATCATAAGATTCTTTGTTAACCATCTTTGCGTTACGCCACTGGCTTCGCTCTGTTTCTCATAGTCATGTCAGTTTGCTACTGGCTTACAGTTTCACCAGATTTAGTGTGGCTTTATAGCATATGAGCTATGCCTTTTAATAACCTTCTATACTCTAAATTTCTCTAGCTCTTCATTTATACATGTAGCTTAAGATTTTTTAGCCCATTTTCTATTTGTATGCATAGAAGTAACTGCAAAAACAATAGATGAGCGCTAGTGTTTTTAGTTCATCTGTAGTTGTCAGATATTCAAAATTTTCAAATGGCGAAATTGAAATGGATAATAAAATTGATACTAGGTAATAGATAAAGTTATCTATGAGAATATATCTGATGGAAGTATACTGTACTAAACGTACATAAACGTACAAACATACTAAGTTTGCCAATTTTTGAAAAGAAGTGGATTGCAACATTAAAAGATGAATAGAGCCATTTGCAAATAACAATGATGAAAATTAATAGTTTGGTGAACATGCACTCTAACAATTACATATGTTTATCATAATTTAGAGCATAGAACGTTCATCTAGAGTTAAGAGCCTCATTTCTATCTGTTCCTAGGTAACATGCTGTGTTCAGATGATAGTGGTGCTAGCAAAAATGCCTGCTTTGCTATTAGCTGCTTGGCATCTAGTGCAGACGGACATGAAAAGCTTCTAGAAAATTCTACATGTGACAAAGTGATGAATGCTCTGAGTTCGCTCTTGTCGGATGATGACCCTGAAACCTGCTGGTTTGCTGCCATGTGAGTAGCTTAGTTCTTGTCTTCTCCTGCGGGAGTAGACTGAGAATTTATTTTACAAAAGTGAGGGTGGGTGAGTAAATGTTACCAAGGGTTTGATAAAAGCTTACATTGAGCTTACATTCACGCAAAGTTATATTGTTTAGCCATTCCACAGGAAGTTTGTCTCTGATGAGGTATGCCCTTATAAATATTGAAAAACATACAAACATACTCAATTTGTCAATTTTTGAAAAGAAATGGAATGCAACATTAAAAGATTAGAGAGCCATTTGCAAATAACAATGGAGAAAAATTCAGTTTAGCGAACACGCGCAATGACAAGTACAGATGTTCATTATATGCTGGAGCATATAAAATGTAGCGTTAAGAGCGTCAGTTCTATCTGTTGATATGTACTAGATGTTGATTGCAACTAGAATTTTTCTGTACTTACTTGTAATAAACAATGGTTGTGTAATTACTGGTGTGTAATCATTCGTTTTTTCGTGATGTCATTCTATTGTGGTCTGTCATCTTTGAAGACAACTTTTACCATTGAAAACAGGAAGCTTCTGCAATTAATTTTCGCGAACTACGCTGATGTTCGCATTTTTGAATATCACTGCTGAGCATTTTTTCCAGAATCTCGAATATAATATAATATCGAAATAACAGCAAAACTACTATTCTATAATGTAAAGTGAACAAGAATGACGGTTGTTTGTCTACAAATATGGGGGGTTTTGTGAACAAGCGCATGCGCAGATGAATTCATGACGTCAAAATAAAGGATTTGTTCTGCTTAAATAATCTCATCTGAATACTGAATGAGCAACTCAATAAATGAAATAGGCTGTAATTGAAGCGTTTTATGAAAGACCACTTGGAATTGGTTTTGAACTTCTAACTTTCTGCTTGGGAGACTGGGACTCTACTACTTGCACCACTCAGCCACTTTCCAAAGTTGAAGAGTAATCTTGAATATAATAGATTGGATATTTTGTGATGTTAACCAAATGGGGGAAAAATTATAAGAGGAGACTCTCTACAGCTTATTTGATTTCTAAAAGCAGGTCAACTTGAAGTGATGCCAGGCTCAATTGGCAATGCTTAGCACCTTCGGTGTTCATATAAATGTTCGGGGATCTATCTGGTTAGAATATCAAGAATCTGTCTTCACATGGACAATTGCCCTCTATGAAGGTGTTAACGGATAGTTGTTATAAAACAATTTAACGACTCGTGTTGAAATCTACAAAATCTACATGCGCAAAATCAAAATCTTATAAACGTTAATCTCAAAAATGTAAATTTAATTATTTAGTTTGTATTTCTTAAATTCTGTTAACTTTTAAAACTAACTTTTCAAGCTGGAGAAAAATCAAATTTTCATTTTCCAGTAGCTGACCTCAAACGTATCGAGAAAATGAAAGGTCAGTTTTACCTGCTGTTGATGTTCTAGAGACACTGAATACTGACCTTGTGAGAATGTATCCTTCTAAAAAAGCAACATCGTGGTGAAGTCTTCCAGACATCATCTTAACAATTTATTTTGGTTTTTAAACTGATTTATTTGTTTATGGCTTCACAAACTTTCCCAAATACTTTTAAACACCTCTCTGATTAGAATATCAAGAATCTGTCTTCATGTGCATTAAGAACATTTGTACTCAATGAACACAGATATGGATTATTATCATAAAACAATTTTCATTTTAAATGAAAATTGTTTTATGATAATAATTGTTGTTATGATGATTTTTGTTGTGAAACTGTTTGCATTGTAAATGAAAACAATCCCGAGCATCGCCAGGCTTAAAATACTAGTGAATTATAAAATAACCCTATAATGATATCTAGGCCTCCAAGGTTGCTCTAGATTGTTTCATCTTTTAAGAATTGTCTTCTCTTGTTGCAGGACATTGAGGACCTTCTCTAGTCGACCAAAAGGGTGCATAAAGTTGAGAGAATTGCCTAAGATTATGCCTTGCTTACAACGCATTCTTCGCAGGCCCATAACAAAAGACAATGAAGACATGATGAAAGAGGCATGGCTCATTTATTGTGCATATTTCTAATTCTGGCACCGTGACAGCATATAATTATCTTGTCTCTAAGTACATTCTCACCCTTGGAAGAATTGGCTAACAACTCTCTACCTACAGCATTGTCTACATGTGTTTTTGCCAGATCTCAATTGATGATGATAGTTTGATAAGTAACTGAGGTCGGGTTAAGGGTCACGTTAGGCTTATCCTTGTAAAAGCTTAGGAACCCTTTTCCCTAGTTAGACAAAACAGATTGCATGGAAGTTGTCTCCTCACTCTCATTATTTTTTAACAAAGACAGTTTCAATATAGCTTTATCCTAATAATAATGACATAATATGCCTAATCATTACTATAAGGGTTGTTAACAAAACTTTATCCAACTCTTTAAACAAATGCGGGTTGTCTACACTGTTGAAGAAATTGCTATTATTCATGTTCATTGTTCTTGTCGTAGAGACTACAAGTATAACTTTCTATAGTACTTTCTATGAATTTGATGTCTCATTTTTCTGAAAGATTTTCTAACAAATTATTTGAATGAGGTCATTATTTTTAATCGCATATTTGATGAAGCTAAATCCACAAAATTCAATATTTCAATCCTAAATTCAATTTCAATTGAATCCTGACATTTTCATATTTTCTACTTAAAGGTTGACTTGCAACAAAATTCACATTACAGTTATTTGGTATCAAAAGATTCACCATGTCTTACTCTGCTGTGTTGTGGGTGCCAAATACGTGGAAATGTGATTTCAAGCCCTTAAAAGCTCAAAAACGAAAAGCTGCTGTAGATTGGAATCTCTTTATTTATCTGACGTGTTCATTACAGTTTGGTTATCGTCGTGTCATGTGATGTTCTCACGTGTATTGAAAGGCCAATAAAAAGCTCACTATAAAACATATCGTAGTACTAGTTTATGACAAACACTTTGGGTTTTACCGAAGTCCCCGTATTAAATATAGATGCTCGCTACTTTACAGTTTTGTTTCGGCATTATTCAGTTGTCAAGTCGTAATTTGATCACGTGACCCAATTCTTCGCAAATAATTTTTGCAGTCCTTTTCAGTTATCACAGGTAACCAACAGACTCGCCATGATTATCAAACAATTATATGTACTCCTTCGAGCTAAGGTTAAAAAGTTTAACGATTTTTACGGTAAGTTATAAGATATCAGTGCTAAAAGTGACAGCATTACAATGACGATAAAACAGACACGTAAGAACAATAGACATGGTTTGATTGAATACGTGAAGTATATTTGTGAAAATATTTCGACGAATGAGGTTGCATGAAAGTGTAAACAGAAACCATCCTGTAACAACTACGTCCCATTTGAGCCATTTTGGAAAGCGAATCCAAACTACGGCAGTCTGGTGTAGCTGCGATTAACTGTTCGTTTTTTAGCTTTTAAGAGCTTGTAATCACATTCCCATATATTTTGCACCTACAACACAACAGAATAAGACATGGTGAATCTTATGATACCAAATAACTGTAATGTGAATTTTGTTGCAAGTCAACCTATAAATAAGCAAACACACTGGCCCTCGAGTAATTATCATCTCGAAACTCTAAACTTTGGGATTATCTTCTACCAGTGGTTTTATGTTCAAAATATAAAAACTTTACAATGTCTGAGTTAATTATTTTTATTTAAAGTGCTGTCATTTTTTCCCAACCTCTAAGCATGGCTTCAACGTACGGATGGACACGGTTATTATTATAGTAAAGACTAGTCGAATTACTGGTGTTGCACGGGTATTAAAAAGCAGCTTATAAACAGTGGCAGGTAATGTAGTTGCCATTGGTTAATTTGAGTAAGCTAGTATCCGTATTGCTAAACTTCCTAATAAGAGCCATGAGAGCAAGCTTTAGTGACATTGCGCATAACACAGAGTCGCTATGCGTATTTTAGCCCAGATAGTGACTCATAGTGCCCATTGAATCTTATATCCTATATAGCTTAATGCAGAGCCGTATAGTTTCACAGAGTCCTGTGACCAAAAGCCGGAAACAAAAATGCTTGATTCCAAACAAACCCGATCGACATACTGATCTCTAATGGAATATTCTTATCTCGCTCTCAACATCTCACTCTTTTACATTTACTTTATTTTATTAAAAAAAATCATTTGTCGTTTCTTGTAGGAAAATTTGTATTCTTGCAAATGGTGTATAATACAATAATCAATTTCAGAGCGACTGCCAATAGGAGTGATTTTTGTTGGTTAGTGTTGCGGCATCTCCATTATAACTTATATAAAACAATAGTGGGCGCGGCTTGTTTGTTTGGAGCCGTGCGAGCTCCGATATACGCATCCGTTAGCAGCGAAACTCTGTGAAGTTATACAGCTCTGTACTGTCAGAGTCATATAGCTTTAAAAAGTCTTGCGACCAAAACCGGAAACAAAAACGTCCGATTCCAAACAAACCCGATCGACATACTGATCTCTAATGGAATATTCATACCTCGCTCTCAATACCGCTCTTTTTTGCATTTACTTTACGTTTTTACAAAAACGTTATTAGCAGCTTTTTGTAGGAAATTTGTTTTCTTTTATATGGTTCATAATACAACAATCAATTTAAAGTGACTGCTAATAGGAGTAGTTTTTGTTGATTAATGTTGCGGCTTCTCCATTATAACTTATATAAAAATAGTAGGCGTGGCCTGTTTGTTTGGAATCGAGTGAACTCCCGTATATGCTTCTGTTGGTCGCGGGACTCTGTGAAACTATACGACACTGGCTTAATGGGTTAGCTTATCGCCTTGTGAGCCGGAGGTTCCAAGATCTAATCTTCTGCATACGTATCTTTCATATAATCTAGATTTTAATCGCTCTAGCTGAACAGATGACGGATGACAATAAACTTTGAGATTTATATATATAGATGGTCGACACATAGATTCAACTAATGTTTTTTTATTATCTGCCCAGTAAGAAAATAAGCAGCTAGGATTTGGTACAGTAGGCATTGCTCAGCCATCTTGAAGCATGCTTGTAGGATCCGCTTCATGCAGTCCGTCTTTCCTCCAGCTTATACCTATTGTTTAAACTGCAGGTTGAAGAAACAATGGAAATTTTGAAATATCTTGATCAGCCATCCCCACCTACTGCTGCAGTTATAGGACCTCGACAAGTTCATATCAGCTGGCCCGAAGTTCGTACCAAGTCTGGGTTGGATGTGAGCTACAAGCTATATTCAGGTACCAGTGGTGCTGAGGCTATTGGGGTGCTACGGCTATGCTAGCTTTAGGAAATGATTTAAAAATGAACCTGCACACAATTTTAATAGATTTTATTAGAAAGTATCAGTATTTTTCTATCATTTGCGATTGTTTTTGATGTTTGAGGTGATCTGACTGCCAGGATGTTGTTTTAAGATTAAAATCGACAAAACTTGATTGCGGTTAAAGTGCTCCAAGGAAAAATTTATGGAAAATGGTATCACTAGTTGCTAGCATTGCAGTAACTGATATTGGCTATTGCATTCAATAAAAGTTATAATTGCCCTTTCGCTTGATCTGAGCGTTTTAACTGTGATAAAGTTTTGTCAATTTTCATCTGGAAACATCCTCGCAGTCAGATCACCTCAAACATAACAAGCAATCACAAGTGATAGAAAAAATACCAATAGTTTCTGATGAAATATACTAAAATTCTGTGTAAGTTGATTTTTAAAGTCATCAGTGGAATTTAGCCACAGGTTCGGCCAGTACAGGCAATCACTGGAAATGGGGGATTAAAAACAAACAGCCATAGAATACATCCATAGAATATTGCGCATGATGTCTTTTATTAACCATAGAATTACGCACTTTATAAGTTAAAAGTTCTGAAGGCACCATTTGTCATGCGCAATCATAAATATATTGCTACAGCAATAAAACAATTGATCTCTTGGACAAAGCTATTCACTAAAAATTATTTTTTAAATAGAAATATTTGCAAGCAAACTAAATTAGCTATGGAACTACCAGATCTGAGGGTCACCTAGCCACACTTCCTATTATAACATATGCATGATAGGCTAGAACAGAAAGTCCTATTATAAGTATGAATTGGATGACATCACTTGACCTTGGCAAGACCTTGAGCACAACCCTGTCAAAAAAAGAGTAAATACCGTTAACTCATTTACCTCTAGTAAACTTTCATGTAATAACATAGCATGATCACAGAGGTTGTAGCGTAACACTCTGCTTATATTATAGTCATTATGTAGTAGGGTATTTTTATATGGTTACCGTGTCACAAATGCTATAGCCTGGGATTTATAGCATGGAAACGCATTTTTTATTCACAATATAAAGTGACTGCAATGTTATAGCAAGAGAAGTACACAATGAAAGCATGTGGCAACTATGTGATATAACTAAATCATTTCTACAGAGTTAAGGAGCTAAACTTATCAACACATCCAAGCTCTTCATCTAAGTGTTTGTGCCACAGTAAGTAGATGCATCTGCATGAAACTGCATTGCTATGACAGTTTTGTCAGATGAAAAGGCAGTGCAGTAAATCAAAGGTGAACTTACACTAAGTTTTACTAGATTTTGTCAATAAGTATCTGTATTTTTCTATTCATTTGTTATTGTTTTTGATGTTTGAGGTGATCTGACTGCCAGGATGTTTCAAGATTGAAATCGACAAAACTTGATCGTGATTAGCTTCCATAGTTAATATCATTGCTATAGTTGATATCGGCTATTGCATTCAAGTTGCAGCATTACATGTCTCGATTCTGTCGGTGGTTTTGTAATCACAGATATCATTATCTCGCTTTCACTTGTTGCAAGTTCGCTTGTTTGCACTTGATCTTGTTTAACCGGTATCAAGTTTTATTTATTTAAATCTTAAAACACCAGTCAGATCACCTCAATCATAACAAACAATCGCAAATGATGGAAAAGTGCCGATACTTTCTGATGAAATTCATCAAAATTCTGTGAAAGTTCATCACTAAGAAAATAAAATTTTACACTTTTTCAATTCGATTCATTAGTTCTTGTCAATTTCATTAAGTCTGCTGTAACCTTAATCCTGCAGTTCGTAATTTTCAAGCTTTTGTGTCATGGAAATTCCCAAAACAGCTCTATTGCCAGGCATCCTGATACGTAATGCATATAAGATGTCCTCTTGAGGTATATAATAATTAATAATAAATAATAGTCAGGCAATTGGTGCAGTTTTTAGAATGTGGGTCTCTCAAGCTTAATGTCACAAGTTGGAGTCTCATTAAAAGTGATGCTTTATCCTGACCTTTAACCCTGGCTTAGGACAGATGGACTAACAGACAGACACCACTTTCCTTACAGTTAAAACTAGTTGAAAGGCTGGCGTTGCTCGGGTAATAAAAAAGTTTGTCCATAGAAAATTTAGTTTCAATCACCATATACAACATTCTAACATTTAAATGAAGGTTTTGTTTATTTTCAAATATTTAAATATTCAAAAGCTCGAGGAATACGTAGCTAAAATAAAATGTTGAAAAACATTTCTTACTCTTTATACTAAGCATGCGCGCAAGATTTAAAATAGCTTATAAACAGTCGCAGGTACTTTAGTTGTCATTGGCTAACATTTTCACCCAATGAATTTGAGTAACTTAAACCATAACTGCCACGAACAACTTTTATCGTATTTACTAGGTAAATCAGACATGCTGATTCCGATTTTGTAATCAAAACAAAGACTAGGCCACTAACTTTCAGAGTAATAAAGGATTTTTTATAGCGTTTTAATATCGGTCTCGAAAACAACACGATCGGCATAACAAGCTCCGCCCATAAATACTTGACGTAACCTAGCTTTTTAGGAACAGAAGTTACGTAGAGATGTTTAGACCGATTTAGAATAATAGAGATGGGTGTTTTAAAATCTATTAATATCTAAATCCAGCTTTAAAAATAATATCAGTCTTTTCTGAAAGGTAGATAAGCTATTTAGCATTGCATATTTAAAAAGCGCGATAACAACGCTAGCTCGTGATAAAACCGCGCTTTTTGAGCTCATTTTTCTCGGCGTCCAGCCCATTTAAACGTCATGTAACAAGCTGCGAGAAATTTTAAATAGTTTATATCCCTTTCATAAAAAACTGAAATTATTTTACAGGCTGGATTTAGATAATAATGGGTTTTAAGACACCCATCTCTATTATTCTAAATCGGACTAAACTTTCCTAACTTCCGTTTCTGAAAAAGCTAGGTTTCGTCACATATTTATGGGCGGAGCTTGTAATGCCGATTGTGTTGTTTTCGAAACGGATATTGAAACGCTTTAAAAAAGCCTAAATGACTTTGAAGGTTAGTGGACTAATCTTTATTTTGAGTACAAAATCGGAATCAGCGTGTCTGATTTACCTAGTAAATACAATAAAAGTTGTTCGTGACAGTTATGGTTTAAGCTAGTAACCTAAAGGTTGACATGCAACAAAATTTACATTACAGTTATTTGGTATCAAAAGATTCACCATGTCTTACTCTGTTGTGTTGTAAGTGCCAAATATGTGGAAATGTGATTACAAGCTCTTAAAAGCTCAAAAATGAAAAGCCGCCGTAGATTGGAATCTCTTTATTTCGATGACGTAACCACGAAATTTGGTTATCATCTTGTAACGTATATTCTCACCTGAATTGAAAGGCCAATACAAAGCTTAATATAAAACTTATCGTAGTACTAGTTTATGACAAACACTTCGGGTTTTACCGAAGACCCCGTATCAAATATAGATGCTCGCTACTTAACAGTTTGTTTCGGCATTATTCAATCGTCAAGTGGTAATCTGATCATGTGACCCAATACTTCACAAATAATTTTTGCAGCACTTTTAGATTATCACAGGTGACCAACAGGCTTGTCACGATTATCAGACAATGATATGTACTCATTCGAGGTAAGGTTAAAAGGTTTAACGATTTTTTACGGTAAGTTATAAGATATCACTGCTAAAAGTGACAGCATTACGATGACGATAAAATAGACGTGTAAGATCAATAGACATAGTTTTATTGAATGCGTGAAGTATATTTGTGAAAATATTTTGACGAATAAGGTTGCAAGAAAGTGTAAACAGAAACCATCTCTCACAACTACATCACATTTGAGCCATTTTGGAAAGGGAATCCAAACTACAGCGGTCTCGTGTTGCTGTGATTTTTTGTTCGTTTTTGAGCTTTTAGAAGCTTGTAAACACATTTCCGCATATTTTGCACCTACAACACAACAGAGTAAGACATGGTGAATCTTTTCATATGAAATAACGGTAATGTGAGTTTTGTTGCAAGTCAACCTTTAAACTAATATTTAATATTTACTATAGTAAGAGCCGTGTCTGTCTGAAGCTAGCTAAGAATGTTACAAAAAGATCGCACCTCACAGGAATTGAACCTTTGTATTCAGATGTATGGTCTTGAAGCTTAGCGCACTAACCATTCATCCACCTTCCCACGCATTGGAATAATTATGAATATATAAACATTACAGAATCTCTCACTGCGCACCGGAGTTACAAACGTGTGTATTTTAACCAATCGCTATTAACTGGACATACGAATGTCAGACAAACGCTTAATTTTATATATATATATATATATAAAATCACTTTTCTGCAACTCAGGTTGCAGAAAAGTGCGCTATTGGGAACAGCTAAGATCTTGAGGGGAGTGCTCAAACTCCTAGGTCTCTGGTAGGAGACTCGAGTTAGAGCAGAATTTACCACCCATACGGGGTATCCGGGGTGAGGAAACAATTTTTCATATATACATATATATGGATAGCCAAGTGAAAATGATAAGAAACAAAAAGAAAACAATTGTTGTCGATGCAAACCAATAATACCAGTTACTGTGCAGTCATTAAATTAACGAGTTTAGGTTTAGCCTTTTCCATTTTAAAGGACTAAAGGGGTGAGTTTGGGAAAATCTTAGAATAGATTAGGCAATTTACAAGTATTTTACTGTTCATATAATGTAAAATCCCTCGAATGCTAACGTTCTCGCAACAGATCATTTACGTTGTAGGAGCGTCTACTCTATCTAACTTAATTGGTGATAATTTGGTTATAATGGAGCCAATCAAGTTATTACCAATTATTGAATATATCATAGAGTTATTGAAATATCTAAAATTGATATTGAAATAGCATAGAGTTATTCACTCACCAGCATAAACACATGTATATCACCATAGTTGATAGCATTGTCATCAAGTCTTTCAGTGTTTGAAGCACTTCATGGACATCGTCAACCTGCAGTTATAAATAGTAATGACTTGATCTCAACATTCGAGTTGGTTCAAAGTCGATTATGAACTGTGGCTGTGAGGTGCAACTTATGAAGTCATATTGTCTATGGAAAGTTTTGATAACAGTTGTTATGTAACTCTATGGTTTACTTTACTGTTTTTGTAATGTATAACTTGTTTATTTTTTATCACTAGTGTCTTGTTTGTTTAGAGAGAATGTTTAATGACGTCGGAAAGTTAAATTTGTGGATGAATGGAGCACTGAAATGTTTTAATTTTTGTTTTGGAGATAATTTTTAACTAAGGAGTAGTAATAGTTGAAGACTGGTTGTGTTCTCTTCCACAGGCCACACATTTAATTATCTGGATAATGCTAACCAGATCTAAAGACCATGTTTCAATATCGCCTAGCATTTTCATGAAGCTGCAATTATTCAGATAATAATAAAAAATAGGCTTCACCAGAAACGTATTTAGTATTCATTTATGTTTCTGGTGGTCTTAGATGTTACTCGCTGCAACTCTAGTGGAGGTCAACGAAAGCCAACTAGCTACCGACTTTATTTTGATTTTTATGAAACTTCAGATTATGTGATACCTCTATGAAACTTCGGATTATGTGGCACCTCTATGAAACTTCGGATTATGTGATACCTCTATGAAACTTCAGATTAATTGATACCTCTATGAAACTTCAGATTATGTGATACCTTTATGAAACTTCAGATTAGGTAGTACCTCTATTCAATTAGAGGTTTTAAGGTAACTACGAATGATTTTAATTACCTTAACTTCATTAAGGATGCTTTCTGAGGGTATATGCGAGTGGTAGGGGTCAAACCAATCAAATATGACATCTTTTCATGTCGGGCCGAGCTTCTTTCTAACTAATTTTTTTTAAATAATTTATGTATTATTCATTGTACAATAAAGCACTATATATATATATATTCAAAATAGGTTTACCAAATTGAAGACCTCCATTCTATAATTTAAAAATATAGCCATCTGAAACATTGAAGAGTTTCACCACCATAAGCTGGGAATACATCTAGGTCACTGTTTACAATATTCCTTTTTGCCATATCAAATAAATCTGAAAGTTTGTCGATTGTCTGTTCAGCTATAGCAATTAATATCTAGAAATTAAAATCTGTAATGCACAAGATTTGATCTCGGAACCTCCCATTTACAAGGCGAGAAGCTAACCTATTCAGCTAAACGACACGCGATGAATACACTGTCATGGATATGAGTCCCTCTCTGGGTTAAAATACCCTTAGCGACTCTGCGTTATGGTGCAACATCACCAAAGCTTGCTCTCACGGCTCTTATTAGTAAATTTAGCAATATGGATATGAGCTTACTTGAATTAGCCACTAGCAACGACAATGTTACATGCTACTGTTTATAAGCGGCTTTTCACACTCGTGCAACACCGGTAACTCGGTTAGTCCAACCTAAACTAAAAATTTAATATTTTTGAGACCATGATATGCTTTAAATTCTGATCTCTAAATGCTTTAAAACAACTTCTCCGTCATTATTTTCTTGTGGTAATGTATTTATAATGGTTATAAATATATAAGTTATTTTAACATTAAGAAAACCTGCTACATAAAATTTTGAGTGTTGCGAGCTCAAGTGTGCAAATAAAGTTCCTCTCTCAGGCTGGGTCAGGTTTTAACCCTTTGAACCCTAACGGCCGGAATTCCGGCATTGCGTTGGGTATGTCAGAAACCCTAACGGCCGGAATTCCGGCATTCATATGGCTCTGTTTACAAAAGCTGTTTTAAGTAACAGCGTAAACTAATCAAATTAATTCTTGCACAGGATGTTAGACCAGAAATTTCACTTCCATTTGTAACAGTTTTCAAATATCTTTATCTACTTCCTCCATTATAATAACAAATTTTATTAGAACGATATCACAAAAAAGTCGATACAACTTGTTTGTTGATAGGTCATAAATTATTGTGATGCAAATGAAGAATTATATGATACTAACTATAATTTCTCAGTATATTTTGAGTCATAAAATAATGATGAACATGTGCTCAATGAATATGATACTACTGTAAATGTTTTTACAAGTTTTTAAAATCGTACGAGCGTTTATAGTTTTAGCCCTAATAATGGTGAAGTACTGTTTTTTTCTGTTTGATGACATTGGCTGTGGGTTGCCCGACTTTTTACTAGTTTTATACCAAATATCATTGCATTATGAGCACATTTAGATATATTTAATAAAAGTTTAAAAACTTAGAATCGTTGGACAATTTGCCCAAGGTTACTGACACGCATTGACAAGAACGGCCAGGGTTCAAAGGGTTACTACTTGCAGACCCAGGTTAGGTGGGGTGAGTAGGTACACATAAGGTGTTCAGATTCCCATTTGAATTAATAACAGTATTCAGATAGCCATTACCCAAACATTAGGTTATCCATCTAAATAACATTATTTAGATAACTTTTATCCAAACATTAGGTTATCCATTTAAATAACATTATTCAGATAACTATTATCCAAACCTAAAGTTATCCGAATAAATAGCAGTATTCAGATAACTGTTATTCAAACATTAGGTTGTTCATTCAAATAACATTATTCAGATAATTATTATCCTGATTAGGTGATCCGAATAAATAACAATATTCAGATAACTCTTTTCAAAAAACTCTGGTGATTTTTAATTGTTTATTTCCAGCAAAAGTTCCCTATTACTGTTAACCCTCGCCATACGATTTTAATTAATCTCAGTGTTGGCATTGTAAAGCAAAAATGTCGTATAGAGAGGTATAGAGACCCATAATAATTATCTAATGCAATTACTCTCCGCGAAAAATCATCAAAATTTTATATACATGTACATACTGCATATATTAAAAATTAGCAACAAAATTGTATGTTAACATTATTGACTATAGTGACCTACAGTAAGTGGTGACCTATTTAGTGGTTAAGATCTGCAATAAAATGTAACATTGCACAACTGCTATCGTTTGGCCTTGCGACTTGCGTATGACGACTTTGTGTACTTCTTCTACCTACTTGCAACGTTGGTAGCTGCTGCAATGATCATAGAATCTGACTGTCTTTTTACTTCCATTGGCCGAGTAATGGCTATCACTAACATGCTATAGTCGCAATCATATCCCTCCCGTCATACTGTTCTTGCTAATCCCGAATTGTTATGTGATATTTGTTTCAAAATCGCCCTAGAGTTCTCATGTTAGATGTTTGTGATATAAGGTCGAGAGAAAAATCGGAAGACTTTGGCGAGTTCCTCCTGACATATCAGAATTTGGTTCATTAGACGATTTTGTTGCTGGCCTAAAGCCTGGTTCACACTATATCGCCCTAAGTCCACAGTTTCCTTTCGGCATTCATCGTCGATTATGTGAGCCGTAAGCCAATAGCATCGACGAAGCATCGCGGACATGTCGGGAAAGTTTGCAGCTGTCAAACTTACCCGATATTCGCCGAGCATCGACGACCGCCTTTCAAATGTGAACCATTTTGGCGATGGTAATTCGCAATTGCCGTTACCGTGATTTATTTATTTCCGTTTTCCGCTGTGGGAATAGTATTTGGTTTCAGTCATGCGAACACAAAGAGGTTTCTCCATGAAAATTTAAAGGTTGACTTGCAACAAAATTCACATTAGCCTACAGATATTTGGTATCAAAAGATTCACCATGTCTTACTCTGTTGTGTTGTAGGTGCCAAATACGTGGAAAAGTGATTACAAGCCCTTAAAAGCTCAAAAACGAAAAGCCGCCATAGATTGGAATCTGTTTATTTCTCTGACCTAATCATTACATTTGGTTATTGTTTTGTCACATGATGTTCTCACGTGAATTAAAAGGCCAATAAAAAGCTCAATATAAAACTTATCGTAACTTAACTTTTCGTTTTTGAGCTTCTAAGAGCTTGTAATCACATTTCCACATATTTTGTGCCTACAACACAACAGAGTAAGACATGGTGAATCTTTTGATACCAAATAACTGTAATGTGAATTTTGTTGCAAGTCAACCTTTACAAAGAAAAATGAGAACACTACATCATGGAGTATTTTCTGATGCAAACGCGGATGGGTTTGTAATAGTATGAACGCCGTTATCATCGAGAATCACTGAAGTATTGTGGAATCAACGCCAAGATATGGCGGTATAGTGTGAACCAGCCTTTACCCAAGTAGGTCTGCCAGAATACATTGGTTGACGAGTCACCACATTTCTGTTCTTTGAATAACTTTTTGGTAATAAATAACACATGACAAGAAAAGAGATAACTCACCATAGACATGTATGCACTCACCGGTCTAGAATGAGTTGAGCTACTTGTGTCTATGCACAAGACAAATAGCATAAGATAGCTTATGGCTCCGGTCATTGTATCCATGCAAGCCTCACGGAATCAACTTGCTGGTCTCTAGTAGATTGGAATGTCAATAGCTTCTGGTATCCTCGCAATGATTGGTATACAAAAAAATAGGTAGACTTTCCCTCTAGGCATCAGATATAATTAGCATGACTTGGCTCTTATCAGCGCGCGCAGTCAGTAAGCAAGCTGAGCTGGCATGCTGTGTTTGTTGATTTGGAATTGCCGCCATCTGACACCCCCATAGACATAAAAGGTGGAGTGCCCTTTTATAGTCACTGACGAATAATGCAGCTAATGCAGCCTGCCGTTTGGTTAGCCACCACAATTAAAGTGCAGCAGAGCGTGACCACCCAGGATGATCCTCACGGCAATGAAGATAGTCAAAAGTGCTACACGTAGTATTTAGTACACATCCAATATGAGGCATATGACATGCTGGAACAGGTGTGTCTCGTGCTCTATTGTCAGATTTAACCAGTAGGAAGTGCATAGCACATGTTCAATGCCAGCTATTTGGCATTCCAAAACAAGTGTCTTGTGTGCTCGTCTGCCGCATCTAGACCAGTAGCAAACACTAGCTTGTAAGGTGGCCATGCGGGATTTACTCTTCTGACATGTCGTAACAGATGTGTCAAGTGCCCTTTCCATACATTCTGCATAGTAGCAAAGGGAGTTGAAAAAAAACATTCCATATTTCGACTTGTTCAACAAGAACAGTTTTGTGGTGCAAAAATTTGAAGAAAGTATCTGTTGTTCTTTTACCTTAACAATTTTAGTAAATGCCTGGATGCACTCTGACAATTAGCAAAAAGTTTGTGTATAGTCGAGGTGTATGACTCAACAATTATAAAAATACAGTCAACCCTTGCTATATAAACTTAATCCAGTTTTGTATTTCCTTCATAAGTTGAAACTGTCATCGTCGCAAGTTGAAGTAAATATTAATCTAGCAATATGCTGTATTTTGCTTAGTTTGCTCCAGAGCCCAAAGACTGATGATAAATACTTCAAGTGATATATGTAGCAAATACAGTGAACCCTGGTCGTGCAAAATTAGTTCCTTCTGGTGTTGGCATCGTAAGGCTGTGTTGTATGGAGGGGTATAGAAAAACACAGTAATTATCTAATGTAAACACCCCATGGTAAAAAACAAGAAAATTTTATATACGTATTTTATGTACGTATTAAAAATAAGTATCAAAATAGTTAATCTTGGTAACTATAGCTACCTACAGTAACTTTAGTGTGTTTAGTGGTTATGATCTGCAATAAAATGTAACATTACTATGTACAGTATGTACTATGTAGATCTCTTACCCTCGACGCAAACGTATAACATTAATTTTGAATTTAGCTTAAATGAATTCCGCTTACTAAACACACACTTAAGCTAAGTTTTAGTGCGTATTTTACTAAACTAAACTTTAATTTGGTCATCGTTTTAATCTTTATTGTCTGTTTCTGGTTCCATTTTCACTATAACTTGTAACGAATAATGCTGAACTGAGAGAGTGAGCATTGTATCTCATTCAGGCGTTATGAGAGGGATTTCGCCGAATAGCAAATCGGCATCTTCGTTATTCTGACGTATTCAACATACCGACCACCAAATTTGAATTTCAATTAATATTTCTGATAATTTCGTATGGCGGAAAACATGATCCACATCGTAACACGAAAAAACCGTAAAACAGAAATGTTGTAACTCAAGGGTGCACCATAAATCATTAAAACAATGATTAAAAAAATATTTTTATTTTTAATTTATTTGAGTTACACTTAGACAGAATTGTAGGCTCAGCAATATAGTGAGAAACAGAGATATATTAGAGATAACCCAGTTTAAGTTGCGCTAAATTGAATAGGAATATTTTTTATTATGTTTATATTTTATTTTAAATTTTTACCAGTTTTTTTGCTTACATAACAGTAAAATTCTGTGCATTTGTAAACATGTGACACGTTAAAAATTACTTTGTATCTCAAAACAAATAATTGCTCAAAATTAATGTCACATATTAGATAATGCTTGTATGTAGAGATGATAGTAAGGTGAGGTTTGTACTCGGCATGGTTTATCTTCAAGCATAGTCTGATGATTAGAGGTAGGAATTGTCTCACCATTGCCTTATTGTGTGGTTTAGCATCTACTACGCTTATACTTAGGGTATCCTTCAACCTCCTTGTGTTGAAAACAAAATACCAAAGGATATTTTAATCTAATTTAAAACATAAGCAAGCAAACAAAAACATGCTATATGCTTTCTGAAATCAAAACGAACTGGGGCTTGTTACACATAGGTTTACCTAGACAGGAGCAGATAATTTCTAGTCTTTTGTTGTGTTACATATAAAGCATTTTGCTGAAATTAGTTTTTTATTTCTTTATTTTGCTTCATGTATTTAAAATTTCTCATACAAAGCACTGTTTCATTGGTTTTTTTCATCATTTTTATTTTTACAAATAGGCCTAGTACATCATCCTCTTACATCAATGCTTAAAAGTTTGAAATTTTTTTATTTGAATTAATTATATGATGCAACTATGATAAATCTATGTCTTGAATGCGAATGTTATTTTGGGTGGCAGTAAGTTTTCTATCATTCACGTAAAATATTTAATATCAATACATGTTTCTAAACATTTCATTTAAATTTAATATTAATATTTTTGGATAAATCATTAAGAAACAATATATTTTTTGTTTTAAACATTCTTTTCTTTCTTGTGTCTGTTTATATTTTTATTTAGAATGTTTAACATCAATGGTTATTTAATTGAAACTTAACTTTAAGTGAAGCCATTTTGCTTCTAAAATTTCAATGTCAAACAATCTAAAATATAAATTTTATTACTGTCTCTTTTTGTTTTACATCAGTCACTTTACCTAAACTCTGCAACGACAAGCAGCCACAGACAAGTAATATTTTATATAATTATTTATAGTGTAGTTTTATCAACCGTTCTCCCATTGCAGGAAACAACTGTGTATACTCTGGCAGGGATTTAGCTTTTGATCTTATGGGTCTTCAGCCCAGTGAGACTGTGGTGCTCCGTCTAAGAGCCGTCGTTCCTGGTGATGAGTCGCCTTTTAGTGAAGAGGTCAGTGCTACAACCGAGGAGGATGTGCCAGCAGAGCCAAGCAACCTGACGCTTTTAGCGCGGACAGCAACACAACTGAAGATAGGATGGGAGCCGCCTACCAGCTATTCAGGAGTTATCAAGTCTTATTTCGTCTACCTGGGTAAGTCAAGAGGAGATGATTGCTTAGAATGTTGACCGAGACCATTTTAGACTGCTTCAGAGCTAAAGGCTGGTTTACATTATATCGCCATTTCTTGGCGTTGATGCCGCAATACTTTGGTGATCGTCGATGATAATGATGTTCATACTATCATAAACCTATCCCGTTTGCATCGGCAAATACTCTGTGATGTAGCGTTTCCGTTTCTCTTTTCAAGTTTTTGCAAGAAACTTTTGTTTCTGTGTGCTGGAATTAAATACTAGTCCCGCAGAGACTGTTATGAGCGGATATGAATAAATCACGCTATCCGTGACCGTGAATTACCATCGCCGAAATGGTTCACACTCGAAAGGCGGTCATCGACGCTTGGCGAAATATCCGGAAAGTTTGACAGCTGAAAAATTTCACGACGTGTCCGCGTTGCTTGGTCGATGCCATCCGTTTACGGTTCACATAATCGACGATGAGCTCCAAAAGGAAAACGCTGACAAACAGCGATATAGTGTGAACCAGGCTTTAATATTCTCTTTTATAAGTAATATCGCTGTGTTATTGAAAGTTGGCTTGGAACTTATACATGTAGCGGGTTAAAACTTAGATCATCTCCACCCGTTTTAAAGTCTGGATTCCTTTTTACCCATAGTCCCCACATTCACCGCTCCCTTCGGTTTAGCTATCAATTCAGCCCACTTATATGATCTTATTTCTCTATGTCTATGGACTAGTTGTATCTCCTAGACCATTTTATATTGACCTACCCGCTGACCCGTGAGCCATATTCACACCTGTTTTGTGATAAGATTTCAGCATCTTGCAAAGGTTTGTGTTTTTAGATTAATTACAGATGAACATAATCACAATTTTTGTGGATTTTATCAAAGAATATCAGTATTTTTGTATCATTTGCAATTGTTTCTGATGTTTGAGGAGATCTGCCTGCCAGAATGTTTCAAGATTAAAATCGAAAAAACTTGATCGCGGTTAAAATACTTGAAAGGAAAGTATGTGCTGAAATGACATCACTAGTTGCTGTCGTTGCTATAGTTGATGTTGCATTTAAGTTACAGCATTACGCCTCTTTATTCTGTTAGTCTCTTTGCAACTATGAATGTCATAATCACACTTTCCCTTGATCTGAGTATTTTAATTGCAATCAAGTTATATCAATTTTGATTTTGAAACATTCTGGCAGTCAGATCACCTCAAAAACCAAAAACAGTCGCAAATGATAGAAAAATACCGATAATTTCTGATAAAATCTACAAAATTCTGTGTAAGTTCATGGTTGATTAAGCAGGAGGCTTTCATCCACTGAATTACTTTTTGGTCAAATCGAGCCGTCAATACTAATGTCTTGTTTTTGATGGATTACTGTTGTGAAAATAAGACAGAGAGTTTTTCATGATGACTTCACCACCCTGCTCCATCAGAAGCCACGGGGGAGGTTCTGAAAAAGATTCCTTCATGCAAGATTTGAACTCATGGCAGTCAGCTTAGTATCCCCACAAGTTAACACCTGTCCCTGTCAACAGAAGTAGTCATTGCCAGTAGTAGATTAGTTGTGCACATACTCGTTATCTGCGCATTATCAGCACACCTGATGATCTCTCATAGCATTGGAGACTACCAGGATACTAATTTATTTTGAAAATACGGTCATACGTCTACTTCCAGTTGAACGATCATGAATTTTTAGCATATAATACGACATTCTAATGAATATTCGACTTTACACTCAAAATATCATCCAACATGGAATGTTCAAAGTTTCATGGAAATTATTTGTAGTGCTTTATGACTTTAGTTTTCAAATACAACTTAGATAGTTGCATTTAGTTTTTTAAGTAATTATCTATATTTTTTTTTTAATAGGTTTACCTTAAAAATTAATCGTTCAGTTTTTGAACAGTAAAATGAATAGCTTGGTGTCGCCCAGATTTTCCTTCATTTTCAATCCGATCAATCAGCATGTGTACAGGATATCGAATTAAAAAAATCACGTGTGTAGATTTTCAACAAAAATTGCTATGCAGCTTTCGCGGCCACAATTCATCAACATGGTCTCTGGGGGAAGTTGTCCTTAATGCATGTGGCAGCACGTCGGATGGGTCATTAAGCGGCTGCTTCTCAGGAACCTGATGAAGTTTCAAAACCAAATATTTTTGCAACCTAGCGGAAGGCACAAAGTACATGTATATGCATATAAATTTTAGATGAAATCAGCCAAAGATTGGTGAAATGCATACTATTTACATGGACTAACAGACAGACTCAGTGACAAATTGGGGTTTATTATTATAGATGCCGTGCATTATTGTTTGAATACTCAATAGCATGCAAGGATTTTAATATACGGATAAAATTTCAGGACTAATTAACTTTATGCATTAACTCTGAACTGTGCATTGCATTGTTCAGTGAGCTTTCATCATTTTATGGTTAGTGGGCATTAATGTGCTTCTATCCTGCAATTTTTGGCTGTAGTACAATAGTTTCTCTATATCTATAGTTTCTCTATGTTTATAGTTTCTCTATGTCTATAGTTTCTCTATGTCTATAGTTTCTCTATATCTATAGTTTCTCTATGTCTATAGTTTCTCCATGTTTATAGTTTCTCTATGTCTATAGTTTCTCTATATCTATAGTTTCTCTATGTCTATAGTTTTTCTATGTCTATAGTTTCGCTATGTCTATAGTTTCGCTATGTCTATAGTTTCGCTATGTCTATAGTTTCTCTATGTCTATAGTTTCTCCATGTCTATAGTTTCTCTTCGTTTATAGTTTCTTTATGTCTATAGTTTCTCTATGTTTATAGTTTCTCTATGTTTATAATTTCTCTATGTCTATAGTTTCTCTATGTCTATAGTTTCTCCATGTTTATTGTTTCTCTATGTTTATTGTTTCTCTGTGTATATAGTTTCTCTATGTCTATAGTTTACCTATGTCTATAGTTTCTCTATGTCTATAGTTTCTCTATGTTTATAGTTTCTCTATGTTTATAGTTTCGCTGTGTCTATAGTCTCTCTATGTCTATGGTTTCTCCATGTTTATTGTTCTGCTATGTCTATAGTTTCTCTATGTCTATATTTTCTCTATGTCTATAGTTTCTCTATGTCTATAGTTTATCTATGTCTATAGTTTCTCTATGTTTATAGTTTCTCCATGTTTATAATTTCTCTATGTTTATAGTTTCTCTGTGTCTATAGTTTCTCTATGTCTATAGTTTCTCTATGTCTATAGTTTCTCTGTGTCTATAGTCTCTCTATGTCTATGGTTTCTCCATGTTTATAGTTTCTCTATGACTATGCTGTGTTGTTTGTAGATAAAGTTCTGCTGGAGCAGACATCAGAACAAACTCATATAATCACCAGGTTACAGGAGCAGACAACCTACACAGTTCGTGTCTGTGCTGCCACATGCAAAGGCAAAGGGGAGGCTGCTTCATTGGAGTGTACGACCGCTGACTTGGGTGAGATAGTTATGAAGTACAAATTTTTTATTTGAAAAGTATTCATTAAGCGCTCCTAAAACTGCACAGGGTATTTGGTAGTCACTTTCGTGTTGATTCATAGCGGTTTTAGAATAATTTTCTGTCTTGGGCAAACAAAACCTTTTTACTAAATCTGTGTCTGCGTCCACACCCACACTTCGAAAGCAATAATTTGAAAAACTGCCCTGCTTCACAATGAACTTTTGTCAAATAAATTGAAAAGTTAAAAAAACATATTTTGTGATTCTTACCTCCTTCTCCAAATATAAAATTTGATAATTTCTAAACAGTTTGGTTTGTCGCACGCATGGACTTCTCAATTTTAACTAAATGACTCAAAATAATGTGATAATGAGCAGGAGAAATTCAGCAATCGCAATATTAATTTGACAGGAAATGAGGCACAAAGCTGAGAAATTGGCTCACTAATATTTGTACTCGGGCAAATTTTCTGTAACTAGGGACTGTCGAGACTATCGAGAAAAACTAGCCAACGAAAAACTCTAAACTATTGAGACAGGTCCGCTACACGTTGTTAGAAACTGGTATAACCACTGATGTTGTGATATTCCTATCTAAACCAATGAGTTACCAACATGTGTTATATCAGCTTGTTCATTCTGTTTAGACATAGGAATCATTGCCACTTGAACAAACAACTTTCAGCCGAGAATCCAGTAAAATAATTGTTCATGCATTCTGGTGAGCATGAGCACTCTCTAGAGTAAATAGATAAACTCCATAAACATGAACTCCGGCCATAGGAGGATAACTGCGTCTACGCTGAAAATATAATATAAATATTTTTACTACAGCGTCTTCATAATACTTTTATTTACAATGTTTATATTATTACGTTTATATATTATTATATATTATTGTCTTATAATAATCTTTAATATAATTTATTTATCAATATTAAAAGCATGAGGAATCTGTACGTATCAAAGGTTTATTAGAATGTGAATTAAGTGTCATAATTTTTCCCTTGTCAGTGCGTGTCAAAGGATGAACATTTTTCAAGCTGAAATTTGAACCTGCCTCATCGCGTGCATCAAGGTGTGTGATATATTCAAGCTAAAAATTATGCCTTATTTATCACATGTGTGAGGAATGTGTGAATTCATATATTCAATTTGCTTCTCGCCAATCTGGTTCAAAGATGTAAATAAAACAGATATAAAAAACTACTGTCTCACATGTGGTCTAGCTAGCTAGAAGTTTGATAAAAAAAATTACCTCCCTCCATGATAGCCAACTGTGGCTTCCACTGCCACAGATCTAATGTGTGAGTTTTGCTTGCCGTAGTGAAATTAGGATTTCAGTCTATTTCGTTAGCTATAAATTATCGACAAAATGTACAAAGTTCTTTTTTACTTTCGAGTTTAGATATTTAAGTTTTTAATTGGAAACCTGGTCTTTGACATTTACTGGTTTCAGAGTATTTAACCTGGTCAAACACAGTTCAGCAGGTTTGCATATTCAATAAAGTATATATAATAAATTATTGTTTCTTAGTTGACCTAAAAATTTGTGGGCAGTATAATTTTCAGCATTGACTTCTATAACCTTATGTTGCATAACCTAATGTCAGCGGCAAAGGTTGGCAGAATTTTGATATGCAAAAGACATGTGAGAAATTCTTTTCTGTATAAGTCATAAGATGACACAATTGTTTCTGGATGAAAAATGTATGAACAAATACAAATTTATTAAAGACAGAAAAAACCGTTGTGATGGCAGGTTACCAGCATTAAGGTGGCCAATACAATAAGCATCGAGCTGGGGCTAAAAGATAAGGCTTCCAGTAAATGCTTGTTCAATTTTGATAAAAAATATTATACACAGTAAGTTATTGACAAAAGTGATTCATCTGATTCGTATTCATTCTTCGATTCAAAACAACGTATTTTATTTAAAAGTATTCAATAAATAATGTCATTAACGTGAACAATATTTTAAGTTGGTAATTGTGTTGTTTTAACAAGGTTTAAACTACAAGTTTTAATATAAAGTTCCCAAGTGAGTTAACTCAGCAGTTTGCTGTAAGTCTATCTTTTCTATAAATAACGAGTTAGCTCATATTGCTTACGTAGCAATATAAATAGAGAAGACAACTGCTAGTTTTCTATAAATAAGTCAACTCATATTGCTCATGTAGAAATATAAATAGAGAAGACAACTGCTAGTTTTCTATAAATAAGTCAACTCATATTGCTCATGTAGCAATATAAATAGAGAAGACAACTGCTAGTTTTTTATAAATAAGTCAACTCATATTGCTCATGTAGCAATATAAATAAAGAAGACAACTGCTAGTTTTCTATAAATAAGTCAACTCATATTGCTCATGTAGCAATATAAATAGAGAAGACAACTGCTAGTTTTCTATAAATAACAAGTTAGCTCATATTGACAAAAATGATGGTAAGAATGTTTCACTACAAAATGTTATGTCCAACATAGACTACTTCCACATTACCTCATGTTTAACTTGCCTTGCCCAAAATTGAAAAGGAGACAACTTTGCTGAAAATTGAAAATTTGGCAATAAATAGCTATTATTGTGAATAGCTAAAACCAACTAGGTACTAGAGGAGATAAAACACTTTTTACACTCTTTTTAGCTGCATTAACATCTCTGCATTATTTTAGCATAAGTAAACTTTCAAGTCTTTATTATATTATACTGTACTGCCCAGGGGATAAAAAAGTCTTTGAACAGAAAATTGATTTGTATTCAACATATAGCAACATTTGTCATTCTATCTTTCAAACTATATACTATGAGAAAAGTGTTTTGTGTAGTTGAAACAACTAAAGAGAAAATAAAAACAACTGTGAAGGTTTTCAAACATTGTCAAACAACTTTTAAACTCATATTTCCTCATATCACGAGGAAAATCTTTTGTGCAGGTCAAATAAATTAAAAATATATAACAACTATAAAAGGGTTTAGCGGTAAATGTGAAATAATTAGCAAGTAATAGCTAAATTAGGTTGGTTTTGGTATGATTTCAATAAAAAGGATTCGGTGATGATATAATTAATACGAACTGAGAAAACAAAATAAAAGTCATGAATATGTTGAATTAATAATAACAATTCTTGCATAGAATTGTGTGCGTATAAAAAAGGTTATTGTTCCACCAGATTACTGTTCCACCTGTTGATACCAGAAGCTATCCATCAAAACTTTTAATACGATGACACTGGTACCTCTTGATACTGGTACAAATGTAAAAATGAGATATCGTACTGTCTTTGTCTGACCGAACGGAGAGAGAATGTTGAGGCTCTTTCTACGGAGATAATATAATTGTTCGTGTGAAAAGGATTGGCTTTTACCCCAGATATAGTAATTGAACCTTACGAAAAACCGAAAATAGAAGCTGAAGAAAACATGAAAAAGCATCGTGTTTCATAGAGCTAATAAATTTGTAGAGTTTAAAATAATATGTCATTTAGCGTGTGCATACGCTATACCGTATATGATAGCGAATAATGCTGAACTCGCCATGGCGAGCAACGTATATCTCTTAATAACGTATATGATCAGTACACAAATCGCCAAATTGCAATTTCGAGAGAAGTTATTGTTGATAGCGTTCGGCAAAAAAATTCACCTTAATGAAAAAATAACAAAAAAGCTTCATGTTTCCTATAGTTAGCCAGAGAATATTTCATAACAGGGGCATCGTACTACGTGGGCGCAATGCTAAAATAATACGTCATTTAGTGTGTGCATATGCTATACGGTATACGATGACGTTTTTGATCAATATGCCTTATCTAGCTCAGTGTTAGAGCACGTGGATTTAAAACTTGCGATTGAATCTCTGAGTTCTAATTTATCATATTGCCAAATTTTAAATTCCAAGATTTTAATAGCTATAGCTGGACAAATACAGACACATATACAAACACAAACTTTAAGAAATATGTATAATTATATAGATGAAATTACTAGTTGAATGCGTGGCATTGCACGGGCATTAAACTAATGAATTGCCTAATGAATTTGAGTAACTTAAGCTAGTAACTTAAGCTAGTAACATAAGCTAGTAACTTGAGCTAGTCTAAATCTTTACTATAATAAAGGCTGTCTGAGGTCGTTACGCGTAATGATCTCTCACGCAATCATGCTTTTCAAGTGTGCTAGTGATAACCAATAGCATTTTCAAAGCACTTCAAGCATGCATATTGAAACCACTGTAATTAGCTTGACCATAATATTTCCATTGTATAGCAATGTAGCCGCTTGGCTTGGTGGTTTAAAACGCCTGTCTGCAGGCCTGTCTGGAGGTTATGAGTTCAAATCCAGGGCAAAGCGCGTTTTCTGCTCCTATAATTTTATTGCTATAACTGGACACACGAACGGCAGATCATCAGACAAATGGCGAACACAGAGATTTAAAGAATAGAGAAAGCATAATATTATTATGCTTTATTATTCATCTTGAGGTGTTGACTGATGTTCTACAAAAAGAATCAAGGAGATTGACCAACCAGAAGCTGAGATATAGCCAGCCAAACACAGGTCTACCAAAAAACATAAGTGTTTTGGTAATCATCAATATACATGTATGACGTATGAAATCGACTTGTGTGCCATTGGTCAATTAAGCCAACTAATGCAATCCTATAACAATCACGGCGTTTTAATTGGTTGAATCCCTGGAAGTATAGAACAATCAAATTGGGCTTAACAATCATTGCTCTGAGAATTCCGAACCAGTCCCTCTGACGTGTAGATTAGTTTTAGCATAAAACAATTATACGCATCTATTATTTCGCAACATTTCGCTATCTTTAGTTAGGTCGCTATCTTGCTAGTTCAGCTCAGTTTTGTTGTTCTCCCACTTAGCTTCCCTATTCAGACTCATATTTAGCGCTGTTCAAATTTTTTAAACTATAGCTAATAAATGGAATCAATTAAATCAATCATCAATCTCAGTTATCATTTGGAATTTTCTACAAATTATATTAGTTACATCATTTATTCTAGAGGCAGTTATATTATTATTTTGTATAATACGCATTATGATTATTATATTAATCATAAAAAATAATCATAGATAAGATAATAAATAAATAGAAAAATCAAATCAAAAGTTATCGTTTTCTTTTCTTACAGCAAGAGCAGCACGGTCAAGTTATTCTTTTTAAAATTATGGCTGTAGTGAACTTACAGTCTGTTAATAGTGACGATAATCATGAAAATCAACTGAATGCTGCAGTAGGTACACAGTAGAAAAGTGATGAATGAACAAAAATTCCCATTCCCATTTCTTATTCTAAACGAACTGCAAATCGCGGATGTCGCATATAGACTATACACGCGCCGTTCGTTGAACAGAGGATCTTCGGAGCATATCCGTGGAGATCGAGTTGAAATTTGAAGCACAATAGTCAAAATCTGCTCTTCTGTTTTGAAAAATCATAGCGAGGGGTTGTGGGCAAATGCCTTTACCACACAATGCTTGTTTGATTTTCCTGAGAAACCAGAGCTAGTCTGTAAATTATTTACTATCGCGAGAAGCGTTTCACATCTCGTAGCCTAAAACAATCATTATACGCAACGGCGGTAAGGGTGCGCAACTCCGGCACATTACCAATAAGTCGATTTTATACATCACAGTTCTCGGCATTTTCGAAGGGTTTTTCTCTGATTCGTTATTAGGTAGACCTGTGTTTGGCTGGCTATATCTCAGCTTCTAGTGGGTCAATCCCCTTGATTCTTTTTTTAGAACATCAGTCAACACCTCAAGATAACTAATAAAGCATAATAATATTTTGCTTTCTCTATTCTTCAAGTATATATACTAGCCAAATGCCTGGCAATGCATGGGTAATAGAATAATTACTCAATGAGTTTGAGTAACTTACCTGGAAAGATAGGTCTTTACTAAAATTTGTACTGAAACAATACCTGTGTTTTGGGCCAGCTTAACAACCATTTCTTGGAACAGTCAACAGTGCTAGTTAGTAACCCCAAGCAATGCTTTAAGAGTTTTTAACAATGTAATGATTATTTGTCCAATGACTCTATTGTATTCCACGTAGCTTAGTCATTTAGTTCACTGCCTCTAGATCTGAAGGTCATGAGATCAAATCCAGTGACGCGCAAACTTTTCATTGCTAGATTTTAATTGCGATACTGGACACAGGGTTTAACAAAAACACAAACACTAATATTTATATATATAAAGGTGTTTAATAGTATATCTGTAATATTACAGCGAGCTCTCATAAGTGATAAAATTCCTTCAGTTTTGAAAGTTGTCTTCTCTTTTTATAGGTGATCACTGTCCAGGCAAACCTTCTCTTACAGTCATGGGTCGAAGCGAGATCAACGTCGCTTGGACTGCTCCACAGGTGCCCCTTGGCAGGTGAGACTTGCCAGCAACCTGCTTTTACATGTCGTGCACATTGTTTAGTCACCTATTCAATATGTAAATGGTGACACAAAAAGCCCTTAATTTTAATTTCCTACTGATAATGTAAAGCCTAATGTATATGCGTGGTAATGTAATGTGTTTCACTAGCTTTAAACTTGTGTGCCCTTTCCCTTTAAACATATGTGTTTATTACCTTTAAATGAAGATGTTTATTTCATTTAAAGGTCACTCATTACCTATTTTCCTAAACATTATATTGGCTTTGCACTAGCGTGCATTTTGGTTTATGACAAGCCGTGATCCTGATATATCTGTGATTTACAGAAGGAAGAGCAACATTTCTCATTGTCACAATATCTGTTGTTTGTATAATGTTACAAAATTTTCTCAATTTATAGTCTCTGTCTGGTCTACTGAATTATAACCAAAAATAGTGAGACAAGCACCTGTTTGATACTGCCATTGTTGTAGAATCACTCGCTATGATGTGGCAATGAATGGCAAGGTCATACATTCTGGGACAGATCTTCACTGCACTGCCAGACACCTGTCTCCTAACACTGAGTACACATTCATAGTACGTAATCATCAATATGGATTGAAGTTAATGTAAAGATTAAAATTAGTAAACACTGTTGAGAATATAAATAGTTAATTGGGAATATCATTTTAGTTAACTTTCACTCATACAATAGAGCAGATAACTCCCAAAAGCTGTTTGTGTTCCACCAAACATCTGTATCCTAACACTGAGTATACATATATTGTACGTAATAGTTAATAAGGATACTATTGTTGAATACACATAATGTATATATCAACTTTGAGGCACTGCATCTATTTGATGGAATGAGTTCTTATTTTTTATCTAACACATACAGTTCCGTCATAGCAAATACAGATATGCAAACAGACAAGCTATAAAATTCTAATTCAAAGTTTGAAGTTTTCTAAAATACATTCTAAGACTTTCTTCGAGTATGTGTTTAGTAACTAAATTCATATAAGTTAGATTCACCATTAATGTTTACACGTCTGTCTCGAAAATAAAAAATTTCCATGGTACTTACTGTAGAACATTGTAATGTAGCATTTCTTGCAGATCATAACCACAAAACGCACTAAAATTATTTTAGGTACCTATGGTTACTAAGGTTAACATATTGTTTTGTTGTTTTTAATAATTATGATTTTAATGATTTTTGTCAGGAGGCGTTTGCATTGGATAATTACTATGGATTTCTATACCACTCCATACGATATTTTCGCCTTATGATTCCAACACTGAAACGAACTAAAATCATATAATTGAATACCAAATAATTTTTTAGTGTAGCAAAACAGACAATATTTAGCCATCACTTGCTAATTATTTTACATTAAAACAGTTTTATTTTTCCTCATTAATTTCAACAAAAATCTTCTTCTATGATATAAAATTTAAAAGTTGCAGTTGTTTGAAAAGGTTTGAAAACCTTTGCAGTTGTTTATTTTTTCTCTCAATTCATTTGAACTGCACAAAAAACACTTATCTCGTGATATGAAGTTTAAAAGTTAGAATGGTAAATGTTATATATGTTAAGTAAAAATAACTTTTCTGTACAAAAACATTTTTTTACTGGGGCATTCAACTAGTAAACTATAATTGTAGATATTTACTCTATATACTATATACATGGTATATATATATATATGTTGTATATATATATGTACTATATACTATATACATGGTATATATATATGCTGTATATATGTACTATAGACTATATATACAGTATATGTATGCTAACATTATTACATTTATTTGGGTATTCAAATAAATGTTAATTTTATGCACACTTTGTCATCCGCCAACTATATTATGCACTGCTAGATAACTTAAGCAAGATTCTAGGTTGCTGCAAATCAAACCTAGAGATCCTTTACTATATTATAGGGATTTTAGAATCTTCCCTGGTTTAAACCATAACTGCCACGAACAACTTTTATCATATTTACTAGGTAAATCAGACATGCTGATTCCGATTTTGCAATCAAAATAAAGATTAGGCCACTAACTTTCAGAGTAATGAAGAACTTTTTATAGCGTTTTAATGTCGGTCTCGAAAACAACACGATCGGCATAACAAGCTCCGCCCATAAATACTTGACGTAACCTAGCTTTTTAGGAACAGAAGTTACGTAGGGATGTTTAGACCGATTTAGAATAATAGAGATGGGTGTTTTAAAATCCATTAATATCTAAATTCAGCCTTAAAAATAATATCAGTATTTTCTGAAAGGTAGATAAGCTATTTAGCATTGCATATTTAAAAAGCGCAATAACAACGCTAGCTCGTGATAAAACCGCGCTTTTTGAGCTCATTTTTCTCGGCGTCCAGCCCATTTAAACGTCATGTAACAAGCATCGAGCAATTTTAAATAGTTTATATCCCTTTCATAAAAAACTGAAACTATTTTACAGGCTGGATTTAGATAATAATGGGTTTTAAGACACCCATCTCTATTATTCTAAATCAGACTAAACATTCCTAACTTCCGTTTCTGAAAAAGCTAGGTTTCGTCACATATTTATGGGCGGAGCTTGTAATGCCGATTGTGTTGTTTTTGAAACGGATATTGAAACGCTTTAAAAAAGCCTAAATGACTTTGAAGGTTAGTGGACTAATCTTTATTTTGAGTACAAAATCGGAATCAGCGTGTCTGATTTACCTAGAAAATACGATAAAAGTTGTTCGTGACAGTTATGGTTTAAGTGTTTTACTTTTTGCTTTGCCCAATTTTCATAGATGTAACAGAGATACGCATTTGTTTGCGTCTCATTTAGCATATATAAGTTGTCATGTTTTCATAGAGCTTGAAGTAATACATTCCTGCATCAAGCATTAAAATGAGCATGTTTATTGCATTAGAATTCAGGCTAGAGTGAGGACTCACTATGTTATTGGTTGCTAGGTGACAGTCATAACCAATGAGGGGCCACAGGAAAGCAAACCTGCTAAAAAACGAACTTGCAAAGATGAGTGTAAGTATTCGCGTAGTGCTAATTTAGAGTTGTCTGCTCGTTGTTATCAGTTTGTCAGAGGAGACAACTTCTAGTCTTCCTTCAAATTTGTTCATTGCTCGATATCAACGTGGTTAGTATTAAACTCATGTATGTTTTTAAACTGATTTTTGTCGTTTGATTCCATTTTACTGTTTTACTTTGAAAAAAAATAATGTGCTTCCATTCATCAATTTTGTGGTTACATCTACCAATTCAGACAGTAAACACCAATATATTGGCCATGGCAAATGCTGTGAACGGTTTTTCTCTGTGCAAAGTGACGCTGTTACTCCAACAATGTCAACTCATAAGAGCAATCGTTAAACTTTAGCCGAATTTTATGTTTGATTTTATAGATGACTCCCAGCGGGCTCCTCTCTATGTGCCACCTATAAAAAAGGAAGAAACCAAACTAGATTTTGATTCATCTGCCATTCAGCTTTCTAGCAAAAAAAGAAAGAAAAAGACTCCCATAGGCAGAATGGGCAGTCGAAACAGGCTATATTCTGGTGTGAAATCCAGGACTTCTAGCAAGGTAGGTTAAATTTACCCTATGGGTAACACATTTGTATAACAAACGTTATCAATGTTTTTGAATAAATGCTGTTATCCACGAATGTATAAAATTTGTGGATAAAAAATGCAAAGTGGTTCTGTTTCAGCAAAAAATAATTCACACTCGGAGATGTAAAGATGTACTCACCTTATCTATATATATATATTTCTCAAAGTTGGTATGTGTCTCCGTCGGATTGATTGTCCAGCTATAGCTATTGTTTTAGCAAAGCCCCCACATGTTACGAAACCTCGGTTAAGAAATATTTTGGGACTTATGTATATGCAGCCCGATGCTTCTTCGACTTTATTTCATTAGGGCTAATTTATTCAGCCCCACGATATCGACAATAATTTATCTACGAACTTAAAATTTGGGGACTTAAAATTGGGCGATATCTCTTAATTATATACGTTATTAAGAGATAACAGTTGCTCGCCATGATGATTTCAGCCTTATTTGTTACGCTAAAACGGTTTTGCAAACATAAAGTCATTCGATGAAATAATTTCAGCTAAATTACGTATTTATATATACAATGCGCCCACGGGTCATTATGCCCCTATAAAACACGATGCTTTTTACCAAACCGTATCAACAAACATTTCTTTCTCGAAATATAATATTTGGCGACTGTTGTAGTGCTTTTCATTTAGTCATAACAGTTCTTATTTTTGGTTTTTTGCACTTTGTATTAATTGTATCATTACCAAATAATATGTTTCGTAGATTACATACTTGCTATTTATTTCACATCTTCATTTAGTTCTCTGCTTATTTATTCCAGCTGCTCAGAATACTTTTTTCAGCTACATTATGTCTTTTGGATTCTGATTTGGTACTTTGGGCTCCACAGTCATTAAATAAGAATAAATATTTTGTTCATTTAAACAATCTTTTTACGTTATTTCTTTTAGTTCAAATTAAAACATATCTGTTTGTATGTTCCTATCAGCGCTCGCTTTGTGTATTAGCTTTCACATCTTTCATTTTAAACCTAACCAATTATTAATTCGTAATAAGTTTCACATTTTACATCAAACATTTTACATTGAGCAATTGGAAGATTACTGTAAGAATATATGTTAGATTATCCGTAAGATTTATTGTAAAACTTACTGTGTAAGATTACAAGTGTCAGTTATTCCTCATTCTCTTATATTTAGCCTACATACATTTACATACTTTGAAAAATATATATAGACAGATTTACATTCTCTTATTACATTTATAAACTTTGTATAACTTTTAAAGTTTATAATATAAGTTTTTAAAGTTTGTTGCATTATCATTTTTATTTCAACTTGCATTTTTTAAACATAATTTGAGTATAACATCGTGTTTGAAGTTTAAACATTATTCATTTTCCTATCACTGTTATTATTACTTAGTTATTCTCCGATCTTTATTATTAATATTAATTTTTCATTCAACCATTTTTGGCAGACATTGTTCTAATAAAATTAGAATTAATAAAAATGATAGAATCTGTAGCTTAAAGGTTGACTCGCAACAAAATTCACATTACAGTTATTTGGTATCAAAAGATTCACCATGTCTTACTCTGTTGTGTTGTAAGTGCCAAATATGTGGAAATGTTGTTACAAGCTCTTAAAAGCTCAAAAACGAAAAGCCGCCGTAGATTGGAATCTCTTTATTTCGATGACGTAACCACGAAATTTGGTTATCGTCTTGTCACGTATGTTCTCACGTGAATTTAAATGCCAATAAAAAGCTCAATATAAAACTTATCGTAGTACTAGTTTATGACAAACACTTCAAGTTTTACCGAAGACCCCGTATCAAATATAGATGCTCGCTACTTTACAGTTTATTTTCGGCATTATTCTATCGTCAAGTCGTAATCTGAACATGTGAACCAATACTTCGCAAATAATTTCTGCAACACTTTTCGATTATCACAGGTGACCAACAGGCTCGTCATGATTATCAGACAATGATATGTACTCCTTCGAGCTAATGTTAAAAAGTTTAACGATTTTTTACGGTAAGTTATAAGATATCACTGCTAAAAGTGACAGCATTGCAATGACGATAAAACAGACGCGTAAGAACAATAGACATAGTTTTATTGAATGCGTGAAGTATATTTGTGAAAATATTTCGACGAATAAGGTTGCTAGTAGGTGTAAACAGAAACAATCTCTCACAACTACATCCCATTTGAGCCGTTTTGGAAAGCGAATCCAAATTACGGCGGTCTCATGTGGCTGCAATTTTCTGTTCGTTTTTTAGCTTTTAAGAGCTTGTAATCACCTTTCCACATATCTTGCACCTACAACACTACAGAGTAAGACATGGTGAATCGTTTCATCAGATAGCAGTAATGTGAATTTTGTTGCAAGTCAACCTTTAAACCTAATTAAACTTATAGCACACACAGAACTAATATTGATTCAAAATAGATTTTCGTGCAAAATCTTTTTTTATTACCCTGCACCGCTGGGCGTTCACCTAGTATTTTCATATAGTCAAACATGGATAACTCAAACGTCACGGGACGGATTGAAAGTGTTCAAGTTATCAGAGCGTTCAAGTTATCAGAGCACTGTCACAAGTCCATGTATTTATTAGCAAATAGGTGTACATATACAAACTATATATAAATCAAAAGCATAGATGGCTTGTTTCAAATTAAACCCTTCTAATGTAAAGTTTAAAAAATTTTATCAGAAAGTATAGACTTTTCTATCACTTGAGATTTGTCTGTTGTTTTAGGGGATGTGACTGCCAGGGCGTTTTCAGATTAAAATTGGCAAAACTTGATCGCTGTTGAAATGCTTGGAAGAAAAGACATCTGTTTCTTTTGAGCCTTTTAACCAAGATCAATTTTGCCGATTTTCTTTCAAGTTTTTCCTAAGGTTATCTCGCTTTTCCTTGCCTTCAAAGGACCATCGCTAAGTGGATGTTTGGTACAATTTGATTTTTTGCAAACCTTTAGAAAAGTCGTTGACAAAAATATTTTGCCGATGATGGTAATAACGACGCCTGAGAACTACTAAAAGTTGAGGTATATCTTTATGGCTTGGAATAAAGTGATATTCTAAAGCGATAACAACCGTCTCGGTAGACAAAAAACTGTTCGAGTTTACGAAGTTGAGGTCGAGTTATCTAAAACAACTTATCATTGCGTGGGAACGGACCAAACAAATTCAGTCGAGTTAATCATGTGTTCGAGCTATCCGAGGGCGAGTTATCCGTGTTTGACTGTATATACTAATACGCCGACAGTCTTGTGCGCCGTGAGAGATCATCATGTGTAATAATTATGTGCAAAATTATTCACTGATGTTGCACTGTATTGTTGTAGAGCAGTTTTCAGTGCTCTTGGTTGCAAAACTCAGATACCCTTATTTAATTCCTTTGCGGGGCAATGTTTTTCTTAGAGCTTTCAGCGTGGCGATGGACAGTCGCGGCTCATATTATAGTAAACATTTCGGGTTTGTAAAGTTTCATGAAATTTAGGTTTGCTTTGTTTGTTCCGTAGTATTACTTATACATTGTTATCGCGGTGCTTCCTAATTATTTTCTGTCATCATTTTATTGTGCTTGAACTAAAAAACATCTCGCTACAACTATAAATACTATCATTTTATAATTACTAGAATAAAATTGCTATAAGTACACCTCTGCATAATGCTGTACCCTTGTTAACATTAAAGAGGACCAAGAAGGAAATTGGACCAACACAAAACAAATATTTTGTTTTATGTTGGTTCATAGACTAGATAATTTTCGTAATAGAAAATATTTAACACTTCATACTCCTGCTCTGCGTGTGGTGTGCATTCTCAGTGCAAACAGAATTCCTACACCAGAGCGAGTGCTCCCTCTACACCATCTGACAATGCGAGCGCCGCTCTCCTAATCTAGGGGAGGTGCCATTTCACTTTTGTTTAGGTTAGTTAAAAAAAATCAAAATTTAAAAGTTAAATAGCATTTTCCTTGAGGTTAAACGCACCCCGTTGATGGAGCTTTGCACCTGTCCCCTAGGCGGGTCATCCACTATTGGAGAAGCAAGTCTGGTTTCTCAAATTTTAGCGGTACGTCAAAAATCTCATTGAAAAACACTAAAACCTCAGGGAGAAGAATTTAACATCAATTTTACAATTATCAAGACATACAGTTTTCCTGATTTATGTTTTTAACTATTGGAAGTACAGGCAGCAGAATAGGCAGCAGGAAGTGAGTCAGCCTAGATAATTTTAGAAGTTTAGTAGGCAGTAAGGTCATGAACTTCTGCTGCCGCTGTCAAGACATTTATTTGGCATTTGACAAATTAAAGGTTAATATAAATGAGAAAATTAATTTTGTACGGTAATCCGCTAATTCACCAATCTTCCACGAAATATGTTTTTTGTTAAATTCATTCAGTTGCTGTGAGATTGTGTCAGCAGTATCTGTGGTAGAAAAAGCAGAATGGCTAAGTCTAGAGTCAGCATGATTTGGCTAGTGAAATTATCGTACTTTTCGTACTATTTACCGCACCCCTATATAAGCCACATCTGCTTTATTTTCAAAAGACGATAATAAAACAATACATAGGCCGCACCTTTGTATACGTAGCAGAATTCATGACGGTGCTTTTTAATACAGCAGAAACTGCTAGTTAAAACGAAACAGTACCATTAGGCATTGTTTCATTTTTTCTTTCACCGCTAGAGGCGCACTAACCAGAGATTCCGGTTAATCACCCTAGCGGTGAAAGAAAAAACCACAGATTAGCCGCACCATTGTATAAGCCGCATGGCTCAAATCATCAGAAAAAAGTAGCGACTAATAGTCCGAAAAATATGGTAGGTTTTTTGTAACAGAGGTCAGCTTTACTCTATTTTCTGTTACACCTATTGCAGAGAGGATCAGTTTCTGAGGAGACAGACAAGACAGATGGTGAGTAGATGCAGGGGGAGGTAACTCTATCCCATTAATCACTTTTAGCTTGTGGGTGAATTCAGAGCTGAACTTTGGAAATGTTGTAGTTTAGCTTATGTGGTCGGAAAAATTAAGTGTTGGTGTTGAGCATGTGAAATGGTAGACCATGAAATCATCTTCCCATGGTAGGACAAGTCTTGTTAGCACAGGCGTTTTAATGATATCTACGATATAGCCATGTAAGGTCAACTTACATCTGTTTAAGCATACCCTCTCACATTCGGTTCTGTCTGCAATAACTGGCATAATGGTTTTAGCTTTATTGCTGGCTTCTATGCAGTTCTTAGCTGTCTTGTGCTATCTAGCATTTAGAGCTTCACAATTTCCAAAAATTACCAGACGGTTCGATAATGCAAATTCGCAATACCGAATCGTCTATTAATAGATGAATCGCAATATATTGTTATACTATTATTATGTGAAAAAACTTGTAAATTTTTGTTAATATTTACTTGTATAATTTACTTATAAGGAACAGTTTTGTGTTTGTGATAATTAGAAACATTTATTTTTATGAATGCCCATGTGCGTGGAAGGTCATGGATTGAGACTTAATATAATCTTATTATATCTTATCATAAGACTAGAAGGCCCGATGTTGTAGTAACAGAATCGCTCACTTTGAAAATCATCAGTTATGAGATAAATCGCTATTACACAATTATATTGTTTATACGATCAGCGTCATCTTTTTAAATTGTGGCGATTTCAAATTGTCTACCTTAAGAATTGCCACAAACAAATAAGTCGCCATATCATGAAGCTCTACTATCAATATCTGTATATTCATAAATATATTTTGAAACTTTTGGAGCATTTGATATATTTTGTAATTTTGCAAACGCTATAAGATTTTACCCATAAGCCACTCTTTATATTTATGCTGTTCAAGCAGGACAGGAGGTTTACTAACTAACCTAAATATTCTATCTAATTTGCATCGCGTGACATGTGTATGCCTGATACGTCAATATTCACTCTCGAGGCCAGTCAATAATTCGTTCGACCAGCGTTTAGCATGAATATATATGCGATAGGAGTTGTCTTATACCAGGAAGCAGGTGACAATTCTTAATTCTATACATAGTAGCATCCACAGTTGAATTTTTAAGCAATTTCTCATCGCCAGCTCAACAGTTTTATGTGAAAACATGATATTTGATTCTGTAGTTTCACTTTTAACTTTTCAAAGGTTTCTGTTTACTAGACAGTTCCACAGAAGGTCATCAAAATGCTGATTCTTCGACGCTGACACGTCGAGACAAGTCTGGCCATCTATCCTCGAAGGACTCTTCAAAGAATCATACTCATCGTCTTACCGACCCTCTCAGAGCACACTCATTTAGTGGTTCTATGCCGTCCAACCGTATTCCTGCTGCCGCTGCCAACAAACCAGTCAATAGATCTAGTCAGAGACACCGTCCCTCGCTGCCGTGTGCGGAGCAGGAGAAACTTGCTCGTAGCTTGACCAGTCTCAACATAGCGACCTTTGACCCGATGCTGCCTCCTAGCTTTAGTCAAAGATCGTCAACATTTATAGGACAGAAGAGACAGAGTGCCCAGCTGAGAGCCGCCAGCAATCAATATGCCACAGTTAGTCATTTTAAGTATTCATTCTTCGATTCAGAATAACGTATTTTATCTCAAATTGTTCAATAAATAAGACATAAACTTGAGCAATATTTTAAATTGGTAATTTTGATGTTTTAACAAGGTTTAAATTAGAATTTTTAATATAAAGTTGAGAAGTTAGTTAACCCAGCAGTTTGCTATAAATAACAAGTTAGCTCATAATGCTCAGGTAGCAATATAGATAGGGAAGACAACTGCTAGTTTTCAAACCTTCAATTATAACATGGTATGTTACTTGTGATAGTTGGCTAAATACAATATCATTGCAAACAGTATTTACATAATATACATTTTATTATATATCATATAATGTATAATAAGATTTTATTATATATTAATAATAATATATTATATTATAAGTATATTATATTATTTAATTTAATAAATAATATAATAACATATATAATATATTATAGATAATATATTATATTTTGTTGTAATATATTATAAATATTATATTATATTTTTATTTTCATGTATATACAAAGTCTAAAATGAAAATACTGCTGCATGGTTAGTAGTACAGATTTGTAGATGTTTACTCCTTCTCAACATTTTAAGTCAGCCTTTGTCTCGTAGTTCGTGACAGTTCTTTTGATTGGATGCCGCAGGTGGCCCATGGCAACGCCATTCCTTTTGCACTTGAGGTTCCTCACCGATACTCTATCACCAACCTCTCAGGGCAGGTCAAGTCTTCTCTAGGTCAGAGGTCATTGGCTAGAGATCTAGGTTAGTCACACAGAGAGTTGTCTGCTTTTTACAATCGTATCATAATAACTGTTAGAGCAGACAATTCCTTGTAATGTAAGCATGGTTGGTTTATCAACTGACTGACACTGGTTTACCACAGCAGCATTTGGATGATAAATAGACAGTATTATGATGGCTTTTTAAGTTTTTCGCTACCACATACCGTTTTATACAGCTCGGCAATGCATTTGCTTATGGCGAAGAGCGCATGGTGTGGCTTTCGTAGGCTTCATACAAATTGTTTCTAATTAGTGACTAGTTAATTAATTAACCTACACTATATGTAATTAAATGAAAGGAAAAAACTATCTGTATGCATTGAGCCAATAGAAAATAGTTTTTCAATAGTTTTTTCATCAATGAGAAAACTTTGGGATAAAAAATTAAATTTAGCAAAAAACCTATGCTCAGGTGGTAAACATATTTTCTGTTGGCTCAATGCATGCGGATAATTGCTGCTTTTCATTTAATTACAGATAGTGTAGGTTAATTAATTAAATAGTCACTAATCAGAAATGTTTCCTATGAAGCCTACGAAAGCCGCATAATGCAGCTCCTGGCCATAAGCAAACGCATTGCCGAGCTGTATTATAGTGTATTGTAGTGAAAAACGACATTGTCTGTTTGATATCTAAAATCAAAATGGTAAACCAACAATGGTGAACTAGTGTTTATGGTTTGTCGTTGCTAATAAGAAATTTCAATAAAGAAAATTATGTTTTTGCGAAACTAAGCTAAAAATTGGTTTTAAAACCAATTTTTAAAACCAATCATCTGCCTGTATTCTCAACGCAGGTAGGGGAGTTGTATTCCCTTTCATATAAGTACAGTCGTGTAAGTTAATTTAATAACTACTCACTTATCAGAAACATTTTGTATGAACTCTGCTAAAGTCGTACCAACCAATTTTTGACCATTTCAGCGATGCAATAACCTATTGACCCACCTTTTTGCTCATGCTAATGTCAAGGTCAAGTATTAATGATACATTATTCAGGTTCCTATCTATTTACAGGCAGCACTGGTCAAGTGCCATAAGCTTACTTCTGCAATACCTCGGCACCATTTGAAGTCGTCTACTCTTCTTTGATATTATGTTAATAATTTTTGCGGAATCATTTTGATCAATATTCATGTGTTGCTCCAGTATGTGATGTCCCAGATTTTCTCTCCTTGCCGATGATATTACTATTCGTACTGCATTGGGATTTTCCGGAGGCGGTGATGTGACTTTTCGAAACTTCTAGTGCATTCATCTCGTTGTTGTAAATTAGTGTTTTGTTGTTTTTAATTAACCACAAAAACCTACCAGCCAGTTGATATAGCGTATCTATCTCTATTTTACATGTTTCAATTTTTGTTTTTTTTCTTGTATTTCACTACAAATGAGTCAATTTTTGTTTTTGGCATTGTTTACTGTCCACTTTCTTCTCTCCATCCACTCCACTCCATTAAACCTCCGTCCACTTTCTGATAGTTGTTCAGCATCAAGTATTCAAGACTTCAGTTGTTATTTTATTTACAACATATCATATAAATATCATAATTATACTCTGATTTTGCCATTGTGATTTGTTACAAGCATCATTCTTATTAATATTGCTAAATATATTATATTGTTTATTTATTATTCAACTGTATGGTTATACTTCAACTTTTCATATTGGCTTCTGTAATGTGTTTGTTCATTCATATTGCTAGTTTTGTTCTAAATATTTATAATAAATATTCGTTATTTAAGTGAAGCTGAGCTTAGTTGGTACAGCATTTTAATATTATAGTACAAGAGCTCCAAAGTCTGTCACTATTTTTTAGTAGTTTTGTTACTGTGACTAAACAAAAATTGGTTTTGTTAAAATGTCAACTTGTTTGTTCACCTCAAGTACATGAATTTCCTGGAATTTTTTCTTTTTATTTTATTCGTTTTTGTTCTATATCTTTTGTTTTAATTAGTACGCTGGCAATCAGGTATGCCGTGACAGATCACCAGGTGTAATAATTATACTCACAATTATTCAACTTGGTAGCAACGTGGTTGAGTGGTGTCATCGGTAGTGTGTCTGGGTGGTGAGCCGAATGTCTCAGTTTGATTCCCTTGCGAAGCATCTTTGGTTCTTCTAACGCTCAAGCGTGGATTCAAATAGACATGCCTCTTATTAAAGGAAAGATTACAGTAAAGATGTGCTGTACAAGTTTGTTTCTTTAAGTATATTTTTCTTACAGATATGGCGAATCTTTTCTTTTTCATACAATATTTTGTTATTTATTTAAATTTGCAGCCACATAACATATTAAGCCCAATAATATTTTTTGAAATCTTGAACTGCAGATAACCTAGGAAAGTAAACTAGCATTTTATATTGGTCTGAGGTCCAAAATCGAGCTACAGTATGTTGTATCTGATAATCTACCAAAATCACTATGCATCTGTGAATTGTTGAGAGAATGTATACATGAAGTGGGAGTCAAGAGCTCATTGTTACTAGTACCCTGGCAGTCCTATGCCAGGTGTAATAATTATACGCACAATTATTCAAAATGCAGCAAGGCATGTGATTGGGGCTAATGGTAAAACGTTGGCCTAATGAGCCAAATATAGTGAATTGGAATCCTGCACGATGCAGCCTTTTTTCTAACCTTCCAACTGTGGCTTGGGACATGCGGATAGACAAGGCTCTCAATACAGTAAAGTTAGTATTATAGTAGAGTGCTTAGCTGTGAATCTGAATATTCGGGTTCAATTCCTGTGTGAAGCAATTTTTTTCTTAACTTGGTTAGCTTGGCTTCGGGGACTGATGGGCACAGCTCTTATTATAGTAGAAAATAGAATTTGAATTTTTAAATGGGGTGTTCCATTTGTGGGTCGATACAGTGACTCACTGGTGGAATGCTCCAATTAGCTTTTCTCACCAGATGTGGTGCGGTCTGGACAATTAATCTAGCAACAGTGTTGGTCTCCTGTTTTCTATTCCAAGCTTAGATAGTCAGTCATCCCTAACTTGGTTAACCAAAGTGTTTGATTAAAAGCATGGTAACCCAAGCTGGCTAAAAACCAGCTGTTGAGGCACTACAGAAAAGGAATTTTGTTGAATTTGGTTTAACAAAAGTGGTAGATGTTAACAAGGTGTTACATGTTAACAAAGATTTAGTTGTTAATAAGGTGTTAGATGTTAACAATGTGTTAGATGTTAACAAAGTGTTAGATGCAATCAAGGAGTTAGGTGTTAACAGTGTGTTAAATGTTAAAAAGCACCAAAATGTTAACAATGAATTAGCTGTTAAAAAGGCACTAGATGTTCCCAAGGAGTTAGATGTTAACAAGGTGCTAAATGTTAACAAGGTGTAAAATGTTAACAAGGAGTAAGATATTAACAAGGTTACAAAAATTAAATTAATTTACCGATGATTGAAATGAAAAACAACTAAGTCACTTTCTAACACATTTACTACCTCTCAAGCCAAAAAATACATACTTATAGTTCAAGCTAGGTATGGTGTAATAGTTACAAAAGTAGACTGTGTCATATCCTTTGTTTGAAGTCGCTCATGTTACTGTTGCCTAAGTTTGTTTTATTTACTTTAATATATATTACACGATTAAAGTTTTATGTTGTTATCAATGCGTTATGTTTCATCTGTTGAATAAAACATATTAGCTTCATAAAATTAAAGCTAGTCATTTACTATATGATATTAAGTGTCAGAATTCTTTAATGGTTTTTTATCTATGCAATTGTTTGTAAGGAGGAAAAGGTTGGATTTAAAAAACCAAAACAATATGGTGATGTTGAACTATGAAACTTAGTTTTTCAAACAACAATACTGATTTTGATCAAAGTTAAATGATCCATAATGCATGCAGTTGGCAGCTTTTGTATCCCTTCATAGACTGGTTAGTATGAAACCCAGGCTAGTTCCTTAGCCAAGTGACTCTCGACAGCTTGTAAAACAAAGTTTTCGTCATTGAATGTTGTTTTATTTGTGTTTAACAGTCTCGTGATTAAGGGCCTACTATTATAAGCCTCATACTAACCTACAGGTATATACATGTATTTAAAAATACACCAGGGATGACCAGGGGGGATATATCAGGGATCAAATGGTTAGGATGAAAATTAAAATTGGTGGTAGGAGAATCACATAAAAATTCGTAGTTTATCATCACAATATTAAGTTTTTAAAGTCAACTTTTTAATACACATAACAAGCCGTTTCGGTTAAAAAACATAAAGAATTTTAATACTTGATTATTAAGTATTGTCTTCAATACACTTCTTCAGACTCGACTTCCGCTGACTTTCAGTTGTCCAGACAATGTCCAGGGTCTGGACGATTGTCCAAAGGGCTCGTTTCTGTCCAAAGAAGGACAAATTTGACTGATAGATGGCTCACGTGAGTTTTTTGCCAGAGAGTTTTACTGCAATTTTCGTTTGTTAGTATTGCTGCTACTAATATTATACTGTACACTATTGCAAGCATAACCATGTTTTACTCTCCCATGTGTGCTTGATATGCATATTGTATCACATTGCAGCCTAGGAGAATGTTTGTGAGACAATACAGACTGTTTAATGTGCAGTAAGCAATTTCGTTGTACAGAATTTTTCAATCTCCGATCATGGCCCAGTCTGTATTAGTTCAAACAATTGAGGATTGTCTATTATAGTGAATTACAATTGAGAGTTGAAATATGCAGTTGTTGTGCTTTATACAACGGATAAAATATTGATAATAATGTAAAACTTTATTTGTTATGTATATATTCAACAATGGGAGCAACTAGAGAATTAACAAGAGCTTCATAGTATGAAAAGATACATCAACAGAAGGCAAGACTGTCTATATTATCAATTGCTTAAGATTGAATTCATTAATGAATAGTATTGAACCTGAAAAAGGTTGTGTGTTTGGTTCATTACTATTTAAAAACATACAAGAGTTCAATGTCATTGCTTTGATCTCTTGTTTTCAAATCATTTCTAATAGCTATGACTACAACCGCATTTTTCTGCTTGCTAATCCTGCGTAACCTTGCGATGCTTCAGACAGCCTGGAGGCTTCATGCTAGTAGAACCACGTAATGTCATCAGACAATGTTCACTGTTAGGTAATCGCATTATGAAAACAGATTTATTGTAAAGCATTCCAAGGTTAAATTACTTGTAGTCATGGCGATTGGTTGCTACAGCAGGTCTTTGTCGCTGCAAATCGTTGTCCTGGCAACATACACAGTTACTATACCGGTGTGCATGCGTGACTTCCACATGGTACTTTTATTTGATGACAAGGCAAGCCGGTATGACTAATTCTGAAAAAAACATCAAAAACTTTTTACTGTTGTCAATATGGTATCCTGCTTGATGCTGCCAAGTTTCCTGCCAGAGGTTTTGTATAATATATATGTATACTGTATACTTATATGAATATATATGAATATACTGTACAACCCTTTACAACCTTATACATATTTATATATCTTTATATATATATTTATACATAACACATCCGGACTGACAAGCTTGTCCATTGCAAACCAACCAGGCATCATGGTGGTGGATAAGGAGAACAAGAGGGCTACTATAATAGATATAGCAGTACCCAATAACTACAATATAGCCAGCAAAGATATAGAAAAAAGTGGAAAAATATCTCCCTCTTGGAGAAGAGATTGAAAAATGTTGGGATGTAAGAACATCTGTGATCCCAGTAGTCATTGGGGCACTGGGCGCAATAACACCGGCGCATAAAATGTGGCTTGCCCAGATACCAACAGCAATTAACTCAGGTGAGTTGCAGGAAAGTGCGCTATTGTGAACAGCTAAGATTTTGAAGCGAGTGCTCAAACTCCCAGGTCTCTGGTAGGAGACCCGAGTTAGAGCAAAAACTACCACCCATACGGGTTAACCGGGATGAGAAAACAATTTCTTTTATTACTGTAAAACAAACCATTTGAAGGAATTTATGTTTACCTTCTCATAAATGGAAATTATATGGTTTTAAATTAATGTGGAATATTGATTAAAACTCACTGTTTCCTGAGAAAATTAACCAATGGCATTTGCAGGATTAAACTCATTCAAAAACACACATGACACCTTCACTAAGCAGTCAGGATGTTTTCCTTAAACTTTTGATGGCCTTTGATCGATGTCATCTGTATCTTTTAATGAATGCAGATAATCAAGCAGTCAGCACAAACATGGGTACCGTTATATAATTTAGCAAAGAGTAGCACATATTAATCTATTTTACCACTTTCACATAGAGCTAGCAACTTTTATGACAATTTTATGTCAAATCTTATTTTGGTGGGTAAAACATGAAGTAGATAAAATAACCTTTAACTTCGAGCTGAAATCTATATTGCTAGTACATTGGTAGCCCTGCATTCCGTGAGAGATCATTTGTAATCATTAACTGCACAATTATTCTGTGCTGTAGAAAGGTGTTTGAGTGGCGGGGATGGTAACATGCTCAGCTGCAAATTTGAATATCCAGGTTTTATGCGTGTCTGGTGCAACCCTTTTTTTGACGCTCTTGGCGTGTACTGATATATACAAGGTGTTTAGTCTAGTCAAGATTATAGTAAAGACTATCGCTATCTTTTGTATGATGGCCTAAAAGGTTCGGTTTCAAGCCAAACCGCCAACTTTTTAGCTATCTCAGTAGTTGCAAGGGCAAAACTTTGTTCTAAAACAAGTTAACAACTGCTAGTGCGACACAAAATACAAGGCTTTGACATCCATACTGCACAACCTTATATTTCACCAAACATTGGTTTGAAGGGCACCTTTTATTAACCATGAATCTGTTAATACTCTTAAATAAATCTTAAATGAAGCTGATTTCAGACAGAATGAATTAAAATGGTATTTTTAATCTGTCCATTGAGGACCTTTACTATAATAAGAGCCGTGTGTGTGTCTGTCTGTCTGTCTGAAGCCATGCTGAGACCATTAAGAAAAAATATTGTGTCACTCAGGAATCAAACTCAGAGATTCTTTTTGCATCCAAGCACACTACTAACTGTGCCTCTGAACCGCTTTTTTAAACTGAAAAATAACTGTGCACATAGTTGTTACATCTGACAATCTCTCTCGGTGCACAGGACTACCCAGGTGCTAGTATCCTGACCAGTTACCATTCAGCTTGTCTTTTATTGCTCACAAACCTGATTCTCTCCCTTTTCACAGTCAGTGAGTGTGGATAAAAAATGGAATCACTTACTTTGCCATTTATAAGCCTTGAATCAATGAAGACTTCAGTCACTCACTATAAATTATAGAGGCTCATTAGACTGGAGAATGTTGTAGGATAATTTAGATAAAAATCTACTTACCAGGAAAGAAATTCAGACGTTACGTTGAAGCACGTAGATTCCGTGTCACTACCTAAATGGTAGGTGAGCACCGGAAGCTGGGCGTACCGTGCTCAATGTTGTGAGTGATACTGTAAACACTGTTTAGACTATTTAACTTAACAACCTAACCATGATATTCCTGCAGCAGACAGGAGAGTTATGTATATCGCAAACATTTACAGAGTTTTAGAGTTTGGCTAAAATTAAAATGTAACCTAACTGTGTAGGTTTCCAAGATCTCCCACTAGATCAATATAAACTTTCCAGGTTATAACACTTATAGGTTAAATCTAGTATGTTAACATATATGGGTTAACATTCTGTTAACACATATATAGTAACTTTGACAGATTAGCGCTTGTCGGTTAACACTAATAAGTCAAGTCTTGTATGCTAACTTCAGTAGGCTAACTTTTGTATGTTAACACTTGCAGTTTAACATAGCTGTAACTGTAACAGGTTTGCACTTACATGCTAACTCCTGTATGTTAGAACTTGTAATTTAGCACTCGCAGTTAATGCATCATGACTAACATCATAGTAAACAGTGATTGATTAACACTTTTTCTACCACTGATTTCGCAATATCTTCCCCTAGTAAAATATACATTGGTTGAGAGTAACTTTCATTGAACACTTTACTGCTTTTGAGATTTTGAGCAGTTTGTAACATAAGATGTTAGACAGGGGTATATTAGGTATCAAAAAATATACCCGTTTCTTTAGCCTTTGACAGTGATGCAAAGTGTAAGCCCTCAGGGCTTTTGAATATGAGAATGAAATAAAAAGACATAAAAAGATGCCAGTCACAAAGCGGAGACAGAAAACTGTTCTCATGAAACCACCGAGTTACACATCTAAAGTGTTATAAAGAAAAAAGGTAATTCAACCAATCACATTTTATAAAAACGAAGGTAAGCTAGTTGATTGGTTCGATCAGAACTTGTGTTCTCACAAAGATGACTCAAAAGAGAGCTTTTAAAAGCTTCTTAAACTGATAAAATTGGTTCTCAGGCTACTGCCCCTTTCATTTGAAGTCAACATTTTTATAACTCTATTATACAATAGTCGTCGACTTCCGACCTATGCTACATATGTCTACCCGCCTTTACGACCACGTCCGTGGGAAAGTCAGGCAGCTCAGAGCGAGGTGTAGCGTAAGCCGTTCTTTGTTTTAGAATTTCTTCAGCCCCACGATATGGACAATAATTTATCTACAAAATTAAAATTTGGTGATTTGTGTACTGATTATATACGTTATTAAGAGATATACGTTGCTCGCCATGGTGAGTTCAGCATTATACATTATGGTCAAAACGAATTTTCAAACAGATGAATGATAAAATCTTAACTAAAAGTTTGAAGTTCGTTAAAATACATACTAAAACTTCCTTCAAGAATGTGTTTAAAAAGTTAAATTCATGTAAGTTAGATCAGAATCGACAGAATCGACAGAATATACAGAATCGACTTAAGTCCAAATTGTCTTACGACCGGCTGGCCAGAATCAAACGCGGTCGTAAGTCGATGATTACCTGCCTCTGCATAATCATTCAGCACCCATGGAAGTTGATTAACTTGTGCAGGTGTTGGAGGGTTAGTCCCTCAATCACAAGATCAAGAGTTCAAAGCCTGTACAATGCCAACTTTTTTTCAACCTGTAAAATCACTGCTTCAGACAGACAGATGGACATAACTTTTAATATAGTACAACTTCAATTGTTAAAATTATTTTTCAAGCAACGAGTAAAAAATGAAAACGCAAACACTTTCTTCTTTTATGCCCCTTCGGTTTTAGTAGTTCTAGCATTAGTACCACAAACTTGGTCAGTCAAAAAGGTGTCAGTATTGTAATTTTGATTACCGTAACAAGTGATCAATGTTAATTATTGCTGTCATGTTGTATGCTGACAGTCTCTAAATGGCATCACATAAACATGCCCTTTCAGATAAAGGTCACAGAGTTTGTTTTTAAGTCAGGTTAATTAAGTTGAACGACTTGATATAATTCACCAATACTTGGTTTTGAACAGGGTTTATGTTCAAAATCTCTGATTATGCACTGAATGTGATGATCACATTCGCAGTTGTGCTATTCAATCCCAAGAAATGCTCTTTGAGTAGGCACAAAGGAAATTGCATAAGACATTTAAATTACGTACCAGTATATATATCGTCATGGTAACGGCGTGAAATGGCTACGGTCTCTACGCTATTTGATGACTATAAGTGCCTGTTTGTTTATCTTCATTCCGCATGCAAATAAGTGTGTTATCTTCTCTTTAATCATTGGAATACCCTCACTTTATTGCTAACTCCTACTAACCTAATCAGGTGCACAAAGGTAAAAGCACAAAATGATATCCTAATGATCTTCTCGCTAACTGGGAGTAACTGGTTCTAATCCGATGGATTTATTAATTTGAGGAATCTATCAGATTGGACCTAATAAACCGCAAATCAGATTGGACCTAAAAAGCCCCAATTGTGCCAGTTCCGATGAACAGCGAAAAGTGAAAGATTACTGTAAAATTTTAGCCTTAGTTCAGCGAACTAGCAATCAGATAAATAGCTACTACACGCACAAGCAGACCTATTTGTCTCATTTGTAACTAGCCAGCTTTTGATATGGGCCAACTTGTGCAGAAGGTAAAGCTCTCGTATACTCTGACACACTATGTTTCCATGATGCGCATAATTCGCAAATTTGAGCCAATCTGCAAGTTATTCACATCATGGAAACGGCATAAATTTGCAAGCTCAGCGAGTTTTGTGATTCGCAAATCTTTGTTTAAATCCATCATGCCTGCGAATTATGGAAGCAGCACTTGCGAATGATGCGCATTGAAATACCGCGACAGCTATTCAATTTTAAACATTTTCAATACTTCCGTCGTACTTTTTCAATAGAGTTTTACGTGTTTGCGTTGCTAACTGCGTTGCTAATTATTAACTTATAGCATAAAATTCCTTACCTTTTTTCAACAAGGCACCGGAGTCAATCTGCATCATACGAATGTCCATAGAAGCACATGCGACAATCGAAAAACATGCGAACGCTGATGCAACTTTCGCACAACTCCAAACCCTCATGATGCGCTTCATGCGTGCCATGGAAACATAGTGACGGTATCATTCCTACTCTAATGTTTCGTCTAAAATGCTGGCACTAGAACAGGGCTCCCTGTTTCTGGGTGCGAGCTGTTATTTGCAGGAGTTCAATAATCAATTGTGGAGGCTGGTTATCCAACTTTCTCAAACAGAGCTTTAAATTTTCCCATTCGATTTGTACTCACTTGGATATGTGAAACAGGACATTTATCTATTCGACATATCAAAAGTGAACCTCATAATGCCATAAATCCTGAAAATGATCTACATATTTCAATTACCCATGAAAGCTGGTTCACACTGTATCGCCGTATCTCAGCGTTGATGCCCCAATTATACTTTGGTGATGGTCGATGATAACAACGTTCACACTATCACAAACCCATCTGCGTCTGCACCGGTGACGTAGTGTTCTTATTTTTCTTTTTAAATTTTTGCGGAAAAATCTTTTAGTTTTCGCTTGACTGAAATCAAATACTAGTCCCGCAGCAGCGGTCATACATGAAAATAAATAAATCACATTGACAGCGACTGCGAATTACCATCGCCGAAATGGTTCACCTTTAAATAGTGGTCGTTGATGCTCGGTAAAAGATTGGGAAAGTTTGACAGCTGCAAACTTTCCCGATGTGTCCGCGTTGCTTCGTCGATGCCATTAGTCTATTGCTCACATGATCGCATGAAAATGTTGACATACTGCGATACAGTGTAAACCCGCCTTTAGGAAACACATCTCGATCAGACAACAGCAGAGGAGACGTGGGACAAAGTCCAAAGATCATAAGAAATGGTTTTTATATAATGCTGTTTGTTATATAAAACACATAATGTTTTTATGTGTTTTTTATATAATGCTGCTGGGTGAAAATATTAGACTTTTTAATAATTAGCTTCCAATAACATCTGGTTTTCAAATATTTTGCATATGCCTGTTTTTCCTTGTTTTGGGCCTTTTTATTTCAGTTAAAACAAGGGTGTGCCAGGTTGCCCTCATCAGCCATAGGGGATACGAGTACAAGATTGTGTCTGGAAGCCCTGGTCTAGAGTTGAGTTTAATGAATTAGATAATGAATTGGATGAACTGACCGTGGGCCAGCAGAAGTTTGATTTAATGCCTGAATTCATAAATAATCCAACGTCAAATTTATCTGAAAAGCTGAAAAGCTATATTACCGGTTATGGTTTCTGTCGGTCTGTTTGTGACTTTAGACATCATCATCACATTTTACTTGGTCTGAGCATTTTATCCGCATCTAAGTTTTGTTGATTTTAATATTTAAACATCTTGGCAGTCAGATCACCTCAAACACCAAAAACAAATTGCAAATGGTAGAAAAATACTAATACTTTCTACAAAAATCTACTAAAATTTTGTACAAGTGCATTTTTAACACCTGTGCTTTTGTCCAGATTTTGACTGCTTGACCCTTGATTGACCCTTGACCCTTGCTTTTGCTTTCAGAACACTCTGTCCTAAGCATATTTGCAGCTTTTCCGGTCTTGCCCAGCATCTCAAATGAACACTCTGCTCCACTATCAAAAGTGCTTTTAACAGCTGCAAATTTTTGGAGATTTGCCATGGATATTTCTTCTAGAATGCTTTATCCAGAAAATTCTTTTAACAAGGCAGCTCCTGTCAATCAACTTGAAGAAATGCCAACAGGAATCAATAGCAAACATGCTAAGAATGAGTAATAGCCGGGACTTCGCATTAGCAAGCTCATAGCGATGTCCTTACATGGCGTTGCCATGGATACCGGCACATCCGAAGTGGCATTTCTTCATAGGCCAGAGGAACTCACGAATGTGCTTTTCACTGCTGAGCCTCGATGCATTTCTCTGACATCTCTCCTAGATCTATGAACAAACGCATTAGGTGGCATGCCTCTCTCTCTCTCTTTCTCTCAGGAGAGGGAGGGAGAAAAAGAGGGAGGGGGAGGGGAAGAGGGAGGGGAAGAGAGAAGGAGAGAGGGAGGGAGAGAGGGAGGGAGAGAGGGCGAGAGAGTGGGAAAGAGAAAGAGAGAGATAGAGGGAGAGGGAAAGATAAAGAGGGAGGGCGAGAGAGAGAGAGAGAGAGAGAGAGAGAGAGGGAGAGAGAGAGAGAGAAGGAGAGAGAGAAGGAGAGAGAGAAAGAGGGAGGGCAAGAGGGAGAGAGAGAAAGAAGGAGGGCGAGAGGAAGAAGGAGAGAGAGAGAGAGAGAGAGAGAGAGAGAGAGGGAGGGTGAGAGAAAGAAGGAGAGAGAGAGAGGAGAGAGAGAGAAAGAGAAAGAGGGAAAGAGAGAGAGAGAGAGAGAGAGAGAGAGAGAGAGAGAGGGAGGGTGAGGGAGAAGGAGAGAGAGGAGAGAGAGAGAAAGAGAAAGAGGGAGAGAAAGAGAGAGAGAGAGAGAGAGAGAGACAGAGAGGGAGACAGAGAGAGGGAGAGATGGAGAGAGGGAGGGGAGGGGGGGGGAGAGGGAGAGAGAGAAAGAAGGAGGGCGAGAGGGAGAAGGAGAGAGAGACAGAGGGAGGGCGAGAGGGAGAATGAGAGGGAGAAGGAGAGAGAGAGGAGAGAGGGAGAGAGAGAGGAGATAAATAAATAGAAAAGTAAGCGGAGCCTAACAAGAAGCGATTCTTTTAAAGAAGGAAAATGCCATCTTTCCAGGAGAGCAAGCTCAGACTCTCTGCATGATTGTCAATAGTTGCACACTTTTGAATTCATGTATTTATATACATTAGTACTGAAATATATTCTCTGGTAACTAACACTCGGAGTGTTTATTTGTTGCTTGACGGTCTTGTGGAGAGTAGTGGAATGGGTAGTTTCCTTAAAACATGAAACAGTTCACTATAACCAGAATGGTTCAAACCTGTTTGCTATAAGCCAATTATTGGTTATTGCAGCCTAAATAAATTAATTAAAATATATGTAAAGATCTGGAATCTCATTTTTACTGATGCATCGCATGCATGCAACAATTCACTGTCAAAAGATGTTATCTGACTTATTTATTGCATACCTTGGAGTGCAGAAACTAGGGCAAAAGTTACTTTATTTCTTTGAAACTTATTAAGCAAACAAGATTGAGATTCAAACATCTCACATGTACCTTAGACACGCACCCCATAAGCGGAATCTGAAAGCACTGCAAGTTTTCTTACATTTTCTGATTGTCCTGCTACCAGATTTGGTGGCCAGATTTGGCGTCCAATACATGTGTGTTATATACATGTGTGATATGACAATGTGTCTGGAGTGCAATTTTCCAATACGGCAGAGTCTATATGAAGAACGACAACATTGACAGGTGGCACTTGCAACAGATGACGCAAGTGACGTGGGCGCCTGAGTGAGTGTTGTACTGTAATTTTCGGTTGATATTATTACTGCGATTTACATTATACTGTACACTATGGCAGGTATAACCATGTTTTACTCTCTCGTGTGTACTGTATATTGCACCATATTGTAGCCTAAGAGAATGTGTGGAAGGAAATATTGGCTGTACAGTGTTCAATTTGCAATGCCAGAATATGGCCCAATCTGTATTAGGTACAAACACATATCACGTTATCGTGTTGCGTGACGTGACGGTAATTTGCGCTAGAACTCACTCAGCGACCTCATGGAGAGCGATAACGCTAGACATTCTTTATTACAAATTTATCACATGTGAAATGCATTTCAGTTTATTGGTTTTGCCCGGAATGCATTTCTAGAGCCGGTAATCTTTACATATGAATGTTCAACAATGTACAGCAACAAAATTTTGCTATTTAGTTACCATCAAAACATCATTAAAACGAACACTGAATTGTTCATAGATTTAATAAAAGCACTCCCAGTGTGGTTTGACGCTACACACAAGTATTACAAAGATACCCAGTTGAAAACCAACAATTGGGAGTCAATCGTTGTGCAGGTTGACTATCTTGAGAATGGTAAATATTTATTATATTAAAAATAAAAAAGTGCTATAAAGTAAACTAAATATAAAAAAAGTAAAATATTACTGTTAAAAATACAAGAATCATTTTTTTCTTGTCTTATTGTGGTGAATAATCTATGAAAGTGAGATAGATCTAATAATAAAAGCGAAAGTTGTTTACGTCGTTGCCTAGAAGGCGCCGAATTAATTTTATTAATAACTTCGAAGAAACTAATGATACGCAATTTTATTGGCAGTTTGTGAATGCGCCTGCGTTATTGTTTGCTGGGGAGTCGCTCAAGTGTGTTTAGTCACATGCCAGTGATATATCCCCGCTCCTTATGACGCAGGCAATAAAATCGCCTAGTGTGTTTGCACCTTTAGTGCACAGAAAAAGGGGGTATGGGTGGGGCTAAGAGGTTATCTGTACCATCATGTAATGTTCCTAAAACAGAAATATGAAAATGACTAACAAAAGGGGTTTTAATCACATTTCTTAAAAACTTATTTTACATCATCATAAAGTCTTTCCTTTATGAAACTCAATACTAACACCTGGAAGGGCTCAAGGAACTATTTAGCTAAGTTGAATAATTTCCTCGGCTCCAACGCTGCCAGAATCACCCCTTGAACATTTCCCCCTGTTGATGCTAAATAAAGTTGAATCTTTCAGACAAAGACTTGACAGCGCGTAGGGTATATCGCTGACTGGTCAATTGAATGTATCATCACTTACGGCGTAACTGGACACCACAGTGTATACATCCTTTTTATTGGTCAGATGACGTCAGCCACATAGTTGAGACAGCATTGCAATGACAGCCCATGCTATTCATAAAATACTGTCATGTCCAAAATGATTGCTTCAACTAAAGGCTAGTTCACACTGTACTTGCCGTGATCGTCAATGATAACAATATTCACAAACCCATCCGCGTCTGCACCAGCAAGTACTCTGTGACGTAGTGTTCTCATCATTTTCTTTAATGTTTCTCAAGGAACCTGTTTGTTGTCGCGCTCGAATCAAATACTTGTCCGGCAGAAACTATCATAAGCGGAAATGAAAGAGCTATATTTATGTGAACAACCACTCGAAGTTCAAGTATGATGTCTTCTTAAATTAGTTCAAGCAAAGTCTGTACAGGTTTTTAAGGGGTTTGTTGCACAAACTAAGGCTTTGAGATCTTAAATCAACATGCCTGAACCCAGTGGCAAGAGAACCTCAACGACTGGAGACATACTCAGTTGCAGAGAGCAATTTAAGCTTCGATGTCATTTCTGTCACCACCAGCTGTCTTTTTTGGGAATTAAACTCTGACCTCTTGTTTGTAGGTCAGAGTTTAATTGTAGGTCAGGTGTTTTAGACCGCTAAGCAGAGGCTAACAGCTATAAAACCGAAAAGTACCATACTTTGTTTGCTGACAAGCAAAAAACTTATGGTAACAAGATGAACAATTTTGGTGAATATTTTCGCTATGCCACTGATTGTAAAAAACATTCCAGTTAGTTTATTCAAAATTTTTTTTGAAGTTTCTAAGATTCATATTTTCAATTTTACCATTTTAGGTACCGCTTTCGAAATATCGCATTTTTTTAATGAGTTTAAACTGAAAAATTTGTGAGAGGAGGTTTCATTTGAACCCCTCTAAGTTCTATCGGCGAACATATTTGCCAGCTAATGAAGGAGAACATCTAAGAGATATTAGAGTCAACAGAGTACATCCAATTACAATACTACAGAGTAAAATATAAATAAGAAAACTCTGTGAATAAATAGTATTGGAGCTGGGTATGAAATCAATAGGAACCAAGGCCAAGATATATATCTATAACATCATTGGAGCTGGGTATGAAATCAATAGGAACCAAGGCCAAGATATATATCTATAACATCATTTAGCACTATGGAAATCTGCGCGTAAGTTTTAGGATGCTGACTTTAACGCCCCTAATGTGTTTCTAAGAACATCAAATTACGCCTATTTTCATTTTTTTCAATCATTATATCATTTCATTAAATATGAAAAACACAGATTTATACAAGCTAAGCAAATCAAAAAAACTCAATGATTAGATACAGCAGGTAATAAACGCTAGAAGCAACTCTGGCGATTTAATTTTAGTCAAATATTCCGCTGGTGGGTGTTTAAGAGAATGGTTCTAAAAAACCAAACAGAGTTTTGAAACCAAAGATTTTCAGCCACCTGGCACGTATGGCACCTGGCAATATGTGTGAAGTTTGAATGAAATTGGCCAAGCAATGTAGAAACACGTAGTGTTTGTGTGGACTAACAGACAGACAATGATAATGTAGGATTTATTGAGCTTAGTATGGAGGCAATCCCATGCCATTAGAGATCGTCATGTGTAATAAGTGCGTGCACAAATATTCTTATATGCAGAAATGTGGTGAAGTGGCGCAGATGGTCGGGCATATAACAGGTTTGATTCTTGTGGAATACCATTTCTTTAATGACCTTAGCGTGGCCTTGAACAGCTCTTATTATAGTAAAGACTACCTGAATGCACGACTTTGCCCGAGTGATGAAATAATTACCCAATGAATCTGAGTAAGTTACTTGGTGAGCTAGTAAAATGTAAAGCTAAAGGTAAAGCTAGTCTAAATATTTACTATAATAATAGCCGTGAAGTCACCTTGACAGTATGCGTAATGACGCTACGAGTAACGTCAAGCAAGCCAATAATATTTTCATAAGTGCTGCATAGGTATGTGCTGTATTATGCCATGGACATTATTTTATATAAGGTTAGCTCACCGGTCTGCAGATCTAAGGGTTTCGAGTTCAAATCCACTGCAGAGCGGATTGTTCGTTGCTAAAACTTTATCGCTCTAAATGGGCAGATGAACAACAGACAAACACTGAAACTAATATATATAGATTGATAAATAGCACAACTTTTGTTGCCACCGAATACCATCATGAACAAGTCTTCTAACAAGATATGGAGTAACTTTAGGTCAGCGATACGCTGACAAAGTTTGAACTAGCATATAGGTACTGTGGTTGTATTTTGTTGTCTCCTAAACTATAAACTCGAGAGTAATGAGCCTTGAAGTTACCACTGCTGATTGACTGCCTGTAATCAGATAATCATGATATGCTCTGATGAACTGATCAACCTAAAGTGTATATGTCTAACTTAAAACATTATGCACTCTGACTCAGGTGACTAAATACAAAATGGTGGAAAGTTTGGAGTAGGCATAAGATTTTAGTTTCCTTATTGATGGCATTCACCGTGGCAGTTCTGAAAAAGGTTTAGAAAGAAACCTTTCTCTTCTTTTTAACTTAAAACTGCAGCATCTGTTGATGAAATAACTTACTGAGTGTTGGGAAGAAAAGCGATTTTATGTTAAATCAAAACTCACCTACGTGACATGTTTGTCATGTGTGAAGTAGGTATAAAATCTAAAACTATTGAAAAATTATTAAGAAATAAAAAGAACGGGACATTTTTCAGGTGTATGAAATCTTTAGATTATGCAAATCAAAGTTTTTGTGAAATTTTTATTGTTGACTGTACAAACAGTGAGAGCAGCAAATCAAGAAAAAAGCATGATATTACCAGAATTTTAAGGAACACGTTGTTATCACCAACCAAAAACGAATAGTACAGTAGACGCTCCTATAACATAAAATCCAGATAATGTATTGAATTTATGTGAAGTTTTTGCTTCCTACTACGTAAAAATTCCATATAACGTAAAGTTTCAAGTCGGGCGAGTTCTCAAATTTGATTTGAATGTTACTCAATCTTGCGGCACTTGCGAGAGAAAAACGACACACGTATAAAGCTATATCTATTATATATGCTTTTCTAGTCTGTCGTGATAGACTGTCATATGCGTTGCCAAAACAGATAACAGCTGCGCTCAGCAGCTCCACAGTTGTTCATAAAAACAAAAGCAATCGATTGGTGTATGTAGGTGTTACAGCGTCAGTCTATTAATCTGAATGTGATGAGTTGGAGCAACCTTGAAAGATCTCTTTTATCTTAACGTTGACTCTGGATACTGATAGTTGACGAACAGGTAGTACTGCTTTTTATAGAGAAAAATATTTTGTTGTTTTGCTTTATTGTAGACGTATCAAATATTTGTTATTAGTTATACTTTGCATAGTAGACTTTGCTGTTTGGAAAAAATAAGCAAATTGTTGTAAATGAATGTCAAAGATATGTGCTCCTGATCAACTTATTGTAAAAACTACCGCAGCCATGGTCTATAAAACCTGTGAGATTGATCATAAAAAAGAGAAAAGTTGTCCATGCAAACCAATAATGCTGCAGTTGCGGTACAGCCCAAAAAGTAGAAAAGCTAAAACAAGTTTTTCTTTTTTCATGGCCGAATGGGTGAGTTAGGAAAGATTTTGGAACAGATGAGACAATTTATAGGTATTTTACTGTTCATATAACGTAAATTCCCTATAACGTAAACGTTTCTGGAACGGATTATTTATGTTGTAGGAGCGTCTACTGTGTATCAAATCATCGTTTTTTAATTTGTATGTTCGTTTTTGAATTGTTGAAGAGTGCCTCCACCAGTTACCACTATTGTTAGTGTTACTATAATGTGTTCAATTCTGGTGAGCATTACTGATTTGCTGCAAGAGTTCATATTTGTTGTTTGACCTTCCACCTCAATCGGTATATGTTCACTTTTTAGAATTTGAAGGTTAAAGGGTCACTCATATCACATTTTTAAAAATTTCATCAGAAAGTATGAGTGGTTTTTTTATTATTTGAAATGTTATTTGTTGATATCATTTTTGGAAGTCTTTTTCTTTTGAGTGTTTTAACTGTGATCAACATTTGTTCATTTTAATCTTGAAACATCCTGGTAATCAGATCACCTAAAATGACAACCAAAATCGCAAATGATAGAAAGATGTCTACACTTTCTGATGAAATCTACTAAAATTTGGCATGAGTGACTCTGTCTGTAATAAGAAAGAGACAAGTATAAAATAATACAACTATTTAATACACTTGACAAAAGCAGTGTCTCTGTAGTCTCTGTACAAACTCTGAAAACCTTTCAAACAGTCCTGTTATTCATATAAAAAGGGACAAAGTGTTATCCATTTCTCATTGAATTGAATGAAATACGTGGTTGCCATGGAAACTTAATCGCAATTACTTTTGACGAAAGCCGTGATAACAATTAGCTTCCTACAAATATAGATATTCCTTAGCAGCAGAAGCATGTGCTCTGGAATTTGGCCATGTGACCTGGTATAACCAATCACGGAGCAAGCATGAGTCACAGTGAATTCAAGTTATATAAGGGAGTTGTCAGCAAGGCAAAGGCAGTAGAGTGATACAGTTGATACAATCAGAACAGCATCCCTTCTCTGTACACGGATATAAATACAGAACCAACATGTCTTCTTCATCAATGACTAAATCTTCAACTAGGTAAGTCTTTACATAAAATGGTCTTTTAAAAATAAAATAAAGCTACATAAAAATACAATTCTCTTTATTTAAATCGTTTTGTATGAATTTGATACAAAATAAAGCTTTGGCTTTCAATACTAAATACAAACTTTTACCCTTTTTACCTATTCAACCTTTGCTATAATAATAACTGTATCCATATCAAACCGCAGTTAAAGGTTAGGAAAAAGAAATTGCATTGTACAGGATTCGAACTTGTACACCATTACACTGTACATGCTAACAACTAAATGATTTGAGAGGCTAGCAAATTATAGGAAGTTTTTGAATTCGTGTAAGTTTATCTGGCTGTTTCTGTTGAATGTCAGTTTCAAACTAATGACTTAAATATCGATAACATATTTTGTTACTTTTAAACAAAATAAATCGATAAAAAAAATTTTTATTGATAAAATCTTTAGGTTTGCTGAAAAATTTTCAAATCAAAATGGATGTTTTCGCGTAAGATCAATATAAGATAACTCAAGCAGTTGTTTTGGATAAAACCGTTTGTTAGTTTTGTCCTAATGTGATAGTTTGCAGTTAGAAGTGATTACATTCAAATCTCCAAACTTGCCTCACAAGGAATTTTTGCTAAAGCTAAATTCATTGCTAGAATATATCTTTTTACATTTTTAATTTCTGCCCTTTTCAGAAGGTGCTATATGCTGAAGCATTTACTATAAAGAAATTTTAGCTGAATCATACACCAGCATATAAAATTTAAAAGACACAGTTTAGAAGGAAAACATTAAATTATTAATCTTTGTAATTTCTATTCACGCATGGTGCATTGTCAAGCGCAGTAATATACACGTAGTATAATGCTGAAAAAATACCACTGGTGTTGACTGGAATGACATCTAACATTAAATTGCTCTCTGCCACTGGACATGTGTCCAGTATTCCAGATTCCCTTGCCACATGACTCAGACTTGTTTAGTTAAGACCACAGAATCATTGATTGTTGTACAACAATGTTATTAAAACATACACAGCTTCTGCTTACAATAAGCTTAGCAGATGTCATGAGAAATTTCTCACACATCCAACCATAGGAATTTTGAGTAAAACATTTTAAAGAAAAAATTTCCATTAATGTATTTTAAAGATTTATCTCCCCTGACTGCAACAATGAACACAACAGAAAAGTCATAAGCTGAGTTTTGTTTTGCTTTTCCAGAACTTACCAGTCCTCAGCTGACTCTGGCCCAGGCATCAACTACAACCCAACAACTAAGTCTAAAACTTCCATGTCGTCCTACCGTAGCGGCAGCGGGCCTATGACGGTACCCATGGGTAGCAGCAATGTCACGAGAACCACAACTATCAGCTATGGCAGTAAGGTAAGATAACGCCAGTTCTTGTCACAAATGTTTATTTTAAATAATTTAGTCCATACACGGTTTTATGGGATCAAAGGCTATGAACTAGATGAATTTTACTAGCTATGAGTTTAAAAAAAGCAATAAATGAAAAATACTAACATTATCTGTTCTTAATCTCTTTAGGGCTAAAGCAAACAGAGAGCAAATCTTAAAGACAAACCATAACTTGCATGTATATTGCTTTGCTCTAACTAATGGTGTCAGCCAATATTGTTTTAATGTTTTTAATTGAATATTGATTTTACAAAATAATAATTAATAAAAATTATATCAGAAATTCAGCTTTACAATAGACATGGTGTAGATCAATTCTAAATCTCAGGAAACACAGAAATTTTATTTTATAAGAATTTGCACATTCGCATGCATTTCGAAGCAAATTATCCACAAAAACCATATAATTATAGTCAATTTGTACTAATAAAAATACTAAATATTGTTGAAAGATCTTGCCAATTGAGCAGCCATTTTGGATCCTTTACAAGTTACAGGCTATTATTAGCATTACTTTCTAAATAAATTTCCTAATTCTGGCTTGAATTAAACGGATAATTTAATTTGTTTTTACTTTTGATCAGTAAATAATCTGCTATTTTCAGGCCGGCATGGACAGCGGAAACGCAGGAGCTCTAGCAGAAGCTGGAGCAAAGCAAATCCAGGAGTCCAGAACCAACGAGAAGAAGTCGATGCAAGATTTGAACAGCCGGTTTGCTAATTACATTGAGAAGAACAGGTTCCTAGAAGCTCAGCTTAAATCGGTGGAGCAAAGACTAAAAGATCTTCAAGACAAGTGGGGTAGGTACTTTCTTGCAGCTGACAACTACATGTGTACAGCAGGTGCTTGCGCTTGCTAAATAAATGCAGAGGCTATCTGAATGAGCCTTAAAAATGAACTTGCAAAAGATTTTATTAAATTTTATCAGGAAGTATCAGTATTTCTCCATCATTTGTGATTGTTTTTTATGTTTGATGATGGTGATATGATTGACGGGATGTTTCAAGGTTAAAATCGCCAAACTTGGTAACGACTAAAACACCCAGATCAAGTGAAGCTGCGAATATGATGTCTATAGCTCCAAAGAGTTTGACAGAATAAAGATGCATAATGCTGCAACTAGACTGTAATAGCTGATATCAACTATAGCAATGATGGCAATTAGTGATGCCATACCGGTGATAAAGTTTTGTCGATTTTAATCTTGAAACATCCTGGCAGTCAGATCATATCAAACATCAAAAACAATCGCAAATGATAAAAAAATATCGATACTTTTTGATTGAATCGGCTAAAATTTTATGCAAGTTCATCTTTAATTCTAATCAACTCAATTTTATTAAGTTTTATGGTTGGTTACTAGGAAAAGAGACAGAGGTGGTGAAACAGATGTATGAGAGTGAACTACGCGAGGCCAAAGATCTCTACAACGATTCGGAGAAAGAGAAAGCAAGGATTGAGCTGAAAATCCAATCGTTGGAAGATCAAGTGGCTGAATACCGACGAAAGTGAGTACTTCTACGATTTTCAAGTTTTGTGTTTATGATGTGTGCTAAACGGTAGCAACTCTAAGGCTAAACTCTAAAGCAACTCTAAGGCTAAACTCTAAAGCAACTCTAAGGCTAAATTTAGTAGAACTCTTTACCTAGCAAAGGGTAGCTACTGTAATTAACTGTGGGAACCCACGCAATGGTCACATACTAAGTCTACGATAAAGGGTGAAGACAATGATATACAAATTTTTAAAGTTACAAAAATCTTGAATACTGAATGGCCTTGCTATTTAGCTCCTGAATGAAATTTACCGTACAAAAATCAAACCAAAGATTTTTTGAGCTTTAACTAAATCCAGTTCAATGAATAACTGTCTTTGATGATTGCACTTGATAAAAAACCAATAAAACGGCTTGTTATTCATTTAAACCAATTAACCAGCTTGTTATTCATTTTAGCCAATTGTGTGTAACTATCTAAATAATCGTCCCTCGTCCAATCAGGGCTGATCAATCATGCACTAACCTTTGCTAACGTAAGCATGAAATGCCTCAACCTGTATATACTAAGGGTCATTAATTATGACACATCAGTAGACATCGCTGGTTTATCTGCCTAATGGCCGACAACGGTCTGGGTAGTAAAATTTGTTAAAAAGCACCTTTAGCAATCGTATTTGACGCCAACTAACAATACGCACAGATGGTTGAATTTGGATCAGATCATAAATTGTTGTTTATCGTTGTTTTACCAAGTCGAGCAGAACATTTTTCGGTGCCGAGTTTATCTCTTCTAAAATCATAGACACACCAGGATTTGTTAGGTTCACTCTGATTGGTTGTTTAATAAGCTCTTGCTTGGTTTATTTTTAGCAATCAAAGTTTGTGTTAACACATTGTGGAATTTTTTTATGTTAGTCAAGGAAAAAAAATGAAAAATTATGACAAGTATGTAGAAAACAACATTACAGACAAATTGATAAAAATGCCAAACATCAATTTTTAGGTTCTGTCTAAATTAATATTTGTAACTTATGAGGTTAATTAATAATATTTCCTAATAATATTGCAAAACATTTTTAAATTTGCAGCAAAAATTGTCTTACAGTTGAACGATTTAACAGTTGAAGTCTTTCAAAACCATCAAAAAAATATCAAAAAGCTGAAAAGACTCATATTTTAAGATTTTAGCGACAGAAAGTTTTAAGTCCAAAGCATTGAATACATTATTTTAACTAAATTGTCTAATTTTGTATTCCTTCGGTATAGAGAACACTAAAATATTCTCAGTTTGGCTGTTCAGAAAGGTTTTATAGTAGCTAATATATTCTTATACAGATTGGATGACATGGAGAGGCTGAGGGCGCAGGACAAGGACACAATCAACAGGCAGAACCAGCAGCTCGCAGACTATGAGTCAGAGCTGAACATGCTGCGCCGCAGGGTCAATGGCCTTGAACAAGATCTGGCGTACGAAAAGGGAGAGCACCAGAGACTACAGGATGAACTCTTCAAAACTATTCAGGTAATTTAAGGCCCTAATTAGTTGGAATTGACTCACGTAAATGCAAAAAGTTTGTTCAACACCAATTTTAATTCAACTTTAATTTTATTGAATTTTTTGAATTACACTAAAAGTCATAAAAATTAGCAAATCAGAGTCACCAATAAATTTAATGAAAAAAGGCATCGAATTATTTTTTAATAAAATGTTGGCTATTAGTTTTGTGTAACAAACATTTATTTTATAACTAGCTGAAAACTAAGCCTAAGATAGGACAACTCCTGATACGAACCTTTACTCAGCTGCTGTTCATTAAAGTGTAATTTAATATTCATTTTTAAAAATTAATTTTTTAAACGGCCTAGCTTTAATATGATCAGCAAGTCTTTGTTGAAAAGACAATTCCCAGTATGATTTACTGTTTTTACAATTATTGAATGGACAACTTCCAATATGGTTTTGAAAGGTGAGATAACTTTCAATGATATTTAAACTTTTGTTACTCTTTTTTGCAGGAGAGAGATGCAGAGAGGCTGAATAATATTGAATTGCAAAACCAAATGCAAGCTTTGCAAGAGGAAATGGAGTTTTTGAAGAATGTGAGTAGCCCTCATCTAGTACTGCCCCATTGGTAGGTTCTTGGGCTACAGAAATCATCGCATTCTCTCTGACTAAACCTAAAATTCCTAAAGTCTTCATAGAAACAGAGCTATAAAGATTTGCTGTATTAATAATGGCAGCAGATTGTATCTATGAATCTATAACCTTTTTTGGCTTTATTAATCATCCCCAAAATGTTTTTATCTCAATACTACAAGAGGACAACTCCTAATAATATGTAACTTTCGTTATGCACCAAAACACCAATGAGAAAACAGAAACTATGAACTATTAAGTGAATTGAATGAAAGGGTTTTAAAAGTTTGTAATCTAATAGTATTGCAGAGAAGTCAGGATAGTGAAGGTTTTAGTAACAAAAAGTTTATAAACTGTTATAAACTTTCGGATGTAGTATGCTGGTGTTATAGAATAAAAAACGATGTTTGTCCTATGTATAAAATGATAAATACAAACATTCTGCTGCAATTAAATGTAAAATTGAACAGCGTAAGCAACATAATATATATAATGTATACAATATCTCGAGGATTAAGTACAATGTCTGCTTAAATTACTGCAAGCAAAAGCTGTGTGTATTGTGAGAGCACTTTTGTACAATGCATCGTATAAAATGTAATGTAAGTGATTTTGGCTTGCTCACAGTCATCAAGGGAACCTTGATGACTGTGAGCAATTTAAGCTTGGATCACTCCTATTACCGCCAATGGCCTTTTCGGGGCCTTTTTGTTGTTTGTAGGTCTGGCCTTTCACTCAACCTATGCCATGGCTGCTCTCGTGTGTAGTACGACTAGCTAAGAGTTGTCTGCTCTTGTTTAGTACCATTTGCTAGTAGTTGTAGGGCTACATATTACACTGTTGATAGCCTGTTTTATATTTCTAAGCCAGTAACTATACAAGTCGAAATGTTTTTCTTTTAGATCTACATCATGGCGTTACCTTTATCTTATACATTTGTAGCTGCATGACCAAGAAATGAAGGAGATGCAAGCTTTGATTGGTCAGGATTCCTATAAAGACAACAGAAAGTTCTGGGAAGGAGAAATGTCTAATGCAATCAGAGAGCTACAAAATGAGTTTGACCGACGGTTGGACCACCAGAATCAGCAGATGCAGAGCTACTACCAGATGAAGGTTAATTGAAAAATTCTTAGAGTTATCACACAGCTACATAATCTACTGTAAAAAAATCGTAGAGTTTTTAGCCAGCTTCATAAAATACAGTAAAAATTTATAGAGTTATCAGACAGCTATCTTTTCAATTTACGTTCACATCTCTGTCAGCATATCTTAGAAAACTTCTAAAAGCTGCCATATAAGTTGAACAGATGTCAATGGCAAATTAAAACAACTTAGCTTAAATCAAAACTGTTCATAAAGATATTTTACTAGATTGATGTTAACTGGATAAGTCTATGTCTCATAGGTGCAAGAGGTAAAGTCTGGCCAAGCAAAGGACCAGAACAAGGTGGAGAATCTTATGACAGAAACCAAGAGAATGTCAAGCATGATGAATGATTTGAGAAGCCAAATCGGTGATCTCGAGAATCGCAACATGCTTTTGGAGAAGCAGTACAACGATCTCCTTAGACAACACGAAGAGGTAAATGAAGAATTGAGCTTTACTTTGTAGCATTGAATTACCTACGTACCGGGGTTGGGGTACGTACGTACCGGGGTGAGATCAAAACCTGAACTAGAAAGTTGAAGCTCCTATGCAGTATGTCAGTAAATGCGGGCATGTGTTGCATCTAGTCAAATAACTGCATCTCAGTAGAAACAAGCAGCTGTTGTCACCTGCCATAATTTGGTGATCTAGTACATAAACTGTCTATGTAGGAAATGAGAACCTGGGACCAAGAAAAGACCAAGTATGAGTCAGAGATTGAGAGACTGACATCAGAGCTGGAGAGAATGTTAAGAGAAATGGAAGTTGTCATGGACAGCAAGCTTTCCCTTGAACTTGAAATAGCTGCATACAGAAAACTGTTGGAGGTTGAGGAGAACAGGTAAAAATACTTCTATAAAGCCTCTTTTGCTAGTAGTCTTTCTTTTAGTAGGATAAGAGCTTCTAAAATATTCTAATTTGTCTAAAATAATATAAAATAATACTCCTAGAATGACCTAATATTCTAACTAGTTCTTCTAGAAAGTTCTACTTATAGTTTTAACTACTAACCAATGAAGGATCCTTTGATATTTTCATACATACTGATAGCTGATAAATTCTCAAAAACTACACATTTACGCAATAAAATGTTTTATTTTGGTTATTATTTATTATTAATTACTGCAAATGTTTCAAAAAATGTTTTTAATAATTTTACGCAGTATCAAGGAAATTTTGGAGAGACAAATTACTACAGTAGTTGAGGGCAACACTTGGTTTTGTCTTCCCAAGTTGTAGACAAGACAACTCCTTACATAAATTATAAGTGTCATGATTAGGAGCTTATTTGATATGATTTAAAGCATAAAATACTCCATATTGTTTAAAATTAAAACGTGAAAATACCTATGAAATTCAGTTATATCCTGTAAGAGTGTATGGTATGGCCTGTGTTTCATCAGGATGAACATGAGAGAAACTGTGGGTGGAATGGAAACTGTCACTGAGACAATGACCCAGCAGAGCCTTAGCTCCCAGATGATGAGAGATGGAGGTGTTAAGCTTGGAGGCGGCTCTTCCAGTAAGATTTAATTTTATTTAATAGAATGATCACTAAGTAGGAGAACAAAACTCCAGTAACTATCCTCAAGCATATCATTCAAAAGTTGTCAACAAGGAATATAAATTACGAAATATATTTTGTAGTCTCAAACTGTTTTTATACTGTTGTTTTGAGTTTATTATTTTCTCATTATTTTATTTTTGTAGATGCCATAACCGCTGGGTCAATGTCACAGAAGACCACATTTCAGAGGTCAGCCAAAGGACCATTGGCCATTAGTCAGGTAGACCCTACTGGACTCTGGGTAGAAGTAGAGAATACAGGAAGAAAGGAAGAGAGCATTGATGGATGGAAAATTGTTAGAAAGGTTAGTAAATGCTTGCTTAAAAGTTTCTTTATAAATCTATTGAACTTAGTTGTTCCTTTGGACAATGTAACATGCTAAGTCAGGTAAATTTGGACAAAGTAATAATATGCTTGATTATAGAAACTTTTAAGATTTGTTTTTAAATAAAAAATTTTTTTTTTAAAAACCATAATTTCTTTTTAACAGCATATATTCTTCATTGATTCTAAAGTATCATGATTATCATCATCATCAATCTTTTTACTTCCAATGAAAAAAGATATACTCAAAGAAGTTTAACTTGATAAAAGGACTCATGATTATCATAAAAAATATTTTTTATTTTTATAAATTTATATGAAGCAATCATACAGAAAGCTTGGGTCAGCTCATAAATAAAAATGCTGCTGCTTCAGCACCTGCTGCCACAAAATAAAACTATGCCAATTGTTGTATAAGTGCTCTTTAACGAGTTGTGTGTATTTACCTAAACAAAAAGAACATGCCGCGCTTTAGATGCTTTCAGGCAAAACAATTTGCAAAAGTAAAGCATCTTTTCCTATTACTTTATATCACATAACAATTCTTATACCTTTGAGATGTGTTCACTGTAATATATGATGAGCTTATTAAATTCATTGTATGAAGTTTGTAGGAAAAAATGAACATAATTCTTTTGGAATGCGAGTTCGTAAAAGTTTTTATAATCAAAGTTTTTTGTTAATCTTTTATAGGTAGACAACAAGATAATGCCCAGCTTCGAGTTCCCAGAAGGCTTCATCCTTGGCAACACAAGAGACAATCGCAGTATCAAAGTGTATGCTCAAGGCAAGGGACCCGTAGGCTGTCTTGAGTACGCCATGGACAACTGGGGCTCTGGCAGTCAAGTCACCACATCACTGGTGAATCCTGCAGGAGAGGTTAGTTTATTCAGAATATAGTAACAATAATTATAATGATAATAACATATTATTATTATTCGACGCTGCCGAATTTCAGATTTGAACATTTTGCTGCCTAAAAGTTGCTCATTACATTAACTTTAAGCTTGTTTACTTTATTATTCAGGATAAAGCGATGCACGTCCAAAAGACATCATACGCACAGTAGAATCGACGATAGTTGCCCCTAATCCAATCGTTCAAAGACGCTAAACATGATTGAAATTCCCGCTACAGTTCATGAAGTCGATGAAGCATTCAACTTTCGATTTTAGTTTTTTTTAGATAAAAAGAATTATTTTCGCAGTAATGCTTTTCATACCGTTTCATTTGTTGGTTCAGTCTAACTGCATCATTCCAGCCTGTTTGAATCTTGAAAAAACATTTGTGCTATACCACTAGTATGTAGACATAGTTGGTTTCCTGCCTGTGTATTGCTCTTATTCTGACGTTTAACCTTCCATAATTGGATATGATATGCTGTATAATTGTTATTTATATAACACACTTTTAATAATATTATATATATTACGCATTAATCAAACTTATACCGTTATATGCATGCGGTAAAAATCCTTGTACTCAAAAACTATTACCTTGTAGTGGTTAAACAGTACCGTGATAATACTTTCATGTATGTAAAGTGCACATGCCGAGTGTTTTTAGGTTATAATGTTTAACAACTCTGAACCCATAGGGTCAAGTATTATTAAAACACTTGATACAATTATATGCTCTAGCAACAGTGATTTCAACACTTTCATGTTACCAAGTTTATAATATTATGTGTTTTATTTGCATTGTTTGTAGTAGATTGAAAGTTATTATGTAATATTTATTTATTAAAATATAATTAAGAAAAACTGTCATTCAAATCTTGTGTTAACCATTTCCCTCTCTTTTCCTTTCTTGTCTTTTTTCCTCCCTTAATCTTCACCTTTGGTATGCCAGTCTTCCTAAAGTAATTAATTTAATTATTTTGGTTTAGTAAACGGTTGGCAATACTGGACATTCTTTTATTTGTATTTTACATATAAAATACAAATAACATATAATACATACAGTAAAATAAACATACATATCTTATTAAAAATGTTATATATGTAATTAAATACAATATAAAACACATATAATATATAATATAAATAAGTATATATAAAATACACATTTTTAAGTGTATTTTATATTTAAAATACAAATAATATATGAAACATACAATAAAATATACAAACATATTTTATTAAAAATTTTATATAATTACATAAAATGCAAAATGTATATAATATATAATATAAATACATATATATAAAATACATATTTTTATGTGTATTTTATATTTAAAATACAAATAATATATGAAACATACAATAAAATATACATACATAGTTTATTAAGAGTTTTATGTAATTAAAGTACATACAATACAAAAAATATATAATATGTAATATAAATACGTATACATAAAATTCGTACTTCAATTTGTATTTTATATATAATATATAAAATCCAAATGAGAGTATAGGCTGTGGCTTCAACGTGACAAGTTTAAACAAGACAACAATTTTTACAAAAAAAGTTTTCTGCTCATTTCAATTCACATGACATGAAATTTACAAAAAGTTGTCCACTCTTATCTTCTTATTGACTAAAATAAATGTGACACGCTTCGAACAAAAAGTTTTGCCAACTCACTTCAGTTTATTAAAAACATCTGCAGATCATAAAAGACAGGCCTTAAAATTAGTTATTGTGTTCAGTGCATGATGAAAGGTGTCAAGTTTTTTTGAGCAAACACAATAAAGCAACTTAGCTTTTTGAATAGTAGATGTACTTTTATTTATTTATGTAACTTTGATTTGTTTATAGAAAAAAGATAAATAAATTTTCAAATCAATTGTGGTTTTTACAGATTATTTATAGATTTATTATTATATATTTTTATTTATTTACAGATTTACAGATTTATTCAGATCTCATTTCATGCATTTATTTGAGAAATTGGTTAAACAACGAAAAAATGTAAAATATTTACAAAACTTCAATTTCTACGTAACAATTATAGATTTTCAACTAATTTAAGCAAATGTGATATCAACAAATGTAACAGCAGAGCACCGAGATCAAAGGCGGCTGCCAAGTCTACCTTACGGTTGACATCACAACCGGGGTGAGTCTCATCACAACAGGAGACTCGGTCATTGATGAGCCAGCTTGTTATACTCATTAATTAGCAAAGAACCGGCCAGCCACAAAGGCGTAGCCTATTGTGCCAACTGAGCAGAGATACACTTGTAGCTGCTATCTCTCTGCTCATCTCTATGCAAAAACATTAACTTAGTGTATATACGTATATACTAGGAGAATGCGCGGCGTTGCCCAGATAATAAAAGTCTTTGCGCAGAAAATTTATTTTTAATTAACATATAACAACAGTTACCATTCTAACTTTTCAACTTCTAGTCACGAGAAAAGTGTTTTGTGCAGTTTAAATAAATTAAGAGAAAAAATGAAAAACTGTATAGTTTTTTGAAATTTGTCAAACAACTTTAACTTTTAAACTTCATGCCATGAAGAAAATGTTTTGTGTAGGTCAAATAAATTAAGAAACCAAATATAACAAATATAAAAGTGTTTAAATGTTAATATGAAATAATTAGCAAGTAATAGATAAATTAAGTCTGTTTTGCTACAACTATAATAAAAACTGATTTGGTAATGATACAATTAGTATGAACTGAGAAAACAAAATAAAAATTCTGAATATGTTGAATTAATAATAGAAATTTGCGCATAGAAGTGTGTGTGTGTCTATAAAAAAGTTACTGTTCCACCAGAATCTATCCATCAAAACTTTGAGTACAATAATATTGGCACCTTTAGATACTGGTACAAATGTAAAAATGAGATATCACACTGTCTTTGTTTGACCAAACAAAGAGAGAATGTAGCGGCTATTCCTACTCTAGATAACACAAGTGTCCGAGAGAGAAGTATTGACCTTGACCGCGATTTAGCAATTAAACCTTACAAAAACCAAAAATAGAAGTTCACAAAAACACGAAAAAGCATCATGTATCATAGAGTTAATAGAATTCATAGTTTTAATTAGTAAGTCAATTAGTGGGTGCTGTCAGAAAAGAGTATATACAGTTTATAGTAAAAGCTGTGAATTTTAAGAGCTATTGTAGGCTGGTGGTAAAACAATTAGATTATCACTCTGCAGTTGTGATCTTTGTGAGTTCAAATCCAGCAGATTGGGAAATTTTAATTCCATTAGCTGGACAAACACACACCGAAACTTTGGGAATATAGATATAACTATGTTATACATATAATATTTTATTTACATATAATGCATTTACATATTTTTTTTTTCATATTGCGCAAATATATATTAGAATAGGTGATGCACGCGGTGTATTTATTTTTGTGGAAAGTAAACGGAACCGGCAGATTCCTTTACACAAATATCATACAGCATCTAACAATCCTTCTGAAAATATTATCGCTAGCTCTTTTAAAGGTTGACTTGCAACAAAATTCACAGTGCAGTTATTTAGTATCAAAAGGTTCACCATGTTTTACTCTGGTGTGTTGTAGGTGCAAAATATATGGAAATGTGATTACAAGCTTTTAAAAGCTCAAAAATAGCAGTTGAATTTTTTTTACAAATCACTAGCAAATTTTTAAGGTGTCGTTTATGATTTAGTCTACTACCATTTAACAGAAATGAAAATAGAATGATTTAAAACTTAGATACACTAAATAACTAATACTTGATAATTACAGTACATTTAGTTTTGGGATAAATTTGGTTCGGAATGAAATGACATACACACAGCAGAAAGAGAATAAATATTAATAATGAAATTAAATTAATGACCACAAGAAAGTATTTTTGAATATATTGAGTTTTGGATTCATGATAACTTACATATAGCTGAGTGTTTATAAAAAACAAGCTAACAATAGACGCCCCTCTCATTTAAATGCCCTTTTTGTAAATTTTGTAACACAAAATTTAAAAAAAAATCCTTTATAAAGTGAAATGATAAAAAAGGGAAAAAAATAAGATTAAAAAATTAAAATAAAATAAAAAAATAAAAATTACAAAACAAGTACCAAAAATTTAAATCAATAATTAGACAAATAATTAGAATTAATAGTTGCTAATAAAATAAATAAATAGATTTTTCATTAATTATAAATTAATTTATTTTTAATAAATTTTAATATAATCATTAAAATATTATTTTAAATTATCAAAACAATATTTTAATAAACATAGTTAATTAAAATAAATAATTAATCTTGACCTAAGACTGCTACATAGATGGCTGATATTTCCAGTTGATATTCACATAAAAAATTGCTATGAAATCGAAAATCCTCATTAAGCCTATGAAAATATTAAGTTCTCAATCATTACTTGAGATATTTAGCTGGTAAAATTCCAAAAGCATCAGATAGTGGTGCAAAACCTCTGCGGTTTATATCTGAGAAAAGCTATACAAATCTAATTAACCAACTATAGTCTTGTAAATTATGTTTGATTTCTGTTCTCTTCAGCAGATTTATTTTATTATTTTATGAAATATTTACAAAAAATCTAAAGACTGCTAAAAATTCAAAAGGCAAACTTATTTTTTACTGAAAAAAGTTACAAATTAAAAGAGTTCCAAGAACTTGTTAAACACCTTTATGGAAGTCCTGTTAGATCTTTGAGCTAACAATGGATAATACAAAGCTGATGCTGCCTGTTGCTTCGAAAGATTTGGCTAAAATTTACATACAGCAGAGGTAGTGTAAAATTTAAGTAAAACCTAAAATGATAATTTGTAAAAGAAACATTTAAAATGTTTTTTAGACTTCTTAGTTATTTTGACTAGAATATTGTAGTTTTAAATTTAATGTTTATAAAATAATATTTATCCCAAACAATGCTTAATATTAATCAAAATTTATGTGCAAATATTGGCTAGAACTTACCATCAGAGAGTTAGTTTTTAGTTCCAGCATATTCACACTAAATACAAACTAATAGCAATATCAATAATGTTTATTCTAATTAAAGCTGTGTCTGTCCGTTTGTCCAAAAACACATTACAAGCGTTGTAAAAAAAATTAATCACAGAAGAATTTAACTTTGGTATCCAGATTTGCAGCCAAGTGCACTACCATCTGCTCCACTGGACCGCCCTTCCCATTATGGAATAATTGTACACATAGTTATTACACATGATGATCTCTCACGGCGCATGGAACTGTGGGTGTACTAATAATAATAATAATGTTAACACTAATAATAAAAGAGGAAAGCAACAGGAAAAGTTCAGGAGATACCAGGACCTCGTTATTAAAAAGAACAGAATATGGAACTCGAGGGCTCGGGTGATACCAATTGAGATTAGTGCACTTGCACCTACCTAGTACCTGAGGGACTGGAGGACAGTACTTAATGTTGACCAGAAGACATTAAACAATATTCAACGAACTGCTCTATTGGGTTCGACAAACATCTTAAAAGGGGATCTGTCTATTCAGGTTTAGTGGTTCTGTACAAAGAGCAGTGTTATATCCAGCAACAGCCGTGGAATACCTCGTTAAGTATAACAATTATAGTAATAATACTTATAACAGTAACAATAATAACATTAATAATAATAATAATCTCTGGCAACTCCTGTACCAGGAGATAGAAGATTGAAAGACATAGAACAGTAAAAGGTGAAGTATCAGGATTTGGCAAAAGAGCTTAGGAAGGTATTCAAGACATCTGTGATGATTGTCACTATTGTGGTTGGAGCATCAGGTGCCCCACCCTTATTGTGGTTGGAGCATCAGACGCAATCAAGAATTTGAAAAAAAGAGCTGATCAACCTGAATGTTGACAAGAAGGATATCCCAAAAGTGCAATTTACTGCACTGCTGGAATTGGCTAGAATACTAAGAAAGGTTTATGGATCTCTCAGGTCAGTTGTTCTGATCTGGGTTCTAAAGATACCAACACCAGCTCAACATCAAGCTGTGCAAACAACCAATCATAATAATGATAATATTAATAATAATAATAAAACATCAGCGACGGTAGTATCAATCATCGTGGGAGCACTGAGAGCAGTGGCAAATCTGCACGAGCAAATGCAGCAGCTGGACACAGAGAAGAAGGAAGTAGATAGAGTTCAATTCTCCGCCCTACTAGGTTCAGTGAGGATACTGAGAAAGGTGTGAGATATTCCAGGTTAGGGGCCCTAGCCCTGTACCATCGTATCACCAGCTGAAGAGCTGAGGAAATCAACAAGAACATAATAATAATAATGTTAATAATAATGATAATAACAATGAAAATAATGACAATAGTAATAATAACAGTGATAATAAGGATAATAAAGATCATAATAATAATCATAATAATAATAACAACGATAATAATATAATAATATTGTCAGAAACGTGTCAGTGGATAAGTAATAGTGTCAGAAAGGATGTCTCAAACGAGAGACTGAAAGCCTGATCATTGCTGCCCAGGATCAAGCATTAAGAACCAACTATAGGAAGGCCAAGATAGAAAAGTCAACAAATGATCCGAAATGCAGATTGTGCAAGCAGAAAAATGAAACAATGTCCCACATAGTCAGCGAATGCAGTAAGATTGCACAGACAGAATATAAAGGGCGGCATGACAAAGTGGCAAGTGCAGTGCACTGGAGCATATGTAAGAAACATGAGTTGCCCCACACAGCAAAATGGTACAACCACCGTGCAGAAGCTGTATTGGAGAACGAGAAAGTCAAGCTGCTATGAGACTTTAATGTGCAAACAGACAAGGTTATTGAAGCTAGAAGACCAGACCTTATACTAATAAATAAAGAAACCAAACTGTGCCAGATCATAGACATAGCAATACCTAGAGACACAAGGGTATAGTACAGAAGGAAGATGAGAAGATTGGTAAATACAAAGAGCTTGGGTTCGAGATAAACAGACTGTGGAAGGCGCAGACCGAAGTGATACCAATAGTAATTGGTGCACTCGGAACAATATCAATGAGGCATGTAGCATACTTGGCGGAGGTGGGAGTGAACATGTCTTTTGAGACTATACAGAAGACGGCCATCTTAGGAACAGCTCACATTTTGAGGAAGGTCCTCTTTTAGTGGAGTTGAAGAAGATGTTGGATCCTTTGGCCTTTTGTTAAGACCCGGACTCAACATGGACTACAACCAGTCACCTACCACCACACGACTGTGAAGAAAAACTTTTACAATAATAATAACAATAATAATAACAACAATAATAATGATAATAATAATAGTAATAATGATCGAGCAGATGCAGCTGCTGGACATAGAGAAGAAGGAAGTAGATAGAGTATAATTCTCTGCCCTACTAGGATTAGTGAGGATACTGAGAAAAGTGTTGGATATCACAGGTTAGGGGCCCTAGCCTGATACCAACATATCACCAGCTGAAAAGCTGAGGAAATCAACAAGGACTATTAACCATGACGAGTAATAATAATAATAGTAGAATAACACTATTCTTTCCAAATCAAAGGTTTTAGTGCTACTCTGACAAAATAAACATTTTTTAAATACTGGTTTTAGTTAGGAAAGTCATGTTTTACACTGAGATTTATAGACAGCTAGATTTTAAAACAGCGACCCTATACTGCTGGTGGCATCACTTTTTTTCTACTTTGCTCTGGCATGAGCAGTGTGTGTGCAAAGAATATGTCGTTAAATTTTCTGTTCAAATGCACTTGCTTTAGGTGGGCTTAAAATTTGGTCTCTAAACTAGATTCTGTTTCATGGCTTGTCAAAAGTAAACATTTTGTCATCCGTACAATTTACTCTAGTTTCACAGAATCATTTATAAAAAGAGCAATGCCACCAAATGTATAAGAGTGTCATACTGCATCTATTCATGCTGCATAGGTGACATAACTCTTTCTATACAGAGTTCTGGTTACTAATACATGCTTAGATTTATTGTTCTGACTTTAGAATGCTGAAGGCTTGTAAGTTGGCAGGCAAACCATACAATGTTCTGGTGAAGGCCATACAAGAAAGGTTCAGCATTGTACCAACAGAGACTCATTGGACAGTGTATGAGGCCATACATTTCAGAAGTTTGTTCGCAGTTTAACTGAAATAATTGAAAACTGGGTGCATACAGTATGTGTTCCTCATCAATGAATTGTACAGTAGACGTTCCTACAATGTAAATAATCTGTTCTGAAAACGTTTATGTTATAAAAATTTACATACAATAACTTACACTAATTTACATGTACATGTATATTATTGTCTGTCTTAAGATCTTCCCAAACTCACTTTTTTGAACTTTGAAAGAGAAAAAACTAAACTCAACTTTTCGATTTAATGGCTATGCAGTAACTGTGATAGTATTGGTTAACTTTTCCACTTTTTTCTCATCACTTTCCTTTGCTTTAAGGTCCACGATTACGGTAATTTTACGTTGAGTTGAGGGGAGTTTACAATAACATTAATACTAATAATAACAACACTAATACAATAAAATTAATATTCAATTTAAATTAACAACTTCAATGTTAATTTAATTTGAGGTTTTAATTTTTTTTATCCAAAGATCTATGCTACAAAGAAAAATATGTATATGTCTAACATAAAGTAAAAGAAATATATCTTTACAAATAAATGCTGCGTCTATTCGTTTATATATTCGCCCTCAGGGTACGAGGTTAGGATAAAACATTGATTTTAACAAGACTCCAACTCATGACATTCAGCTTGGTAGACTAACACTCTAAGACTTGCCCCAACCTACCGCCTTTAGGTATTTCAGAATAATTGTGCACATACGTATTCTCTGTGCTTTAATGCCACCCTGACTAGGGTAGTCAGGGTCGCTTACTGGTATCATCTTTGACTATCAACCATGGGGTTGGTGGTTCGAGCCCTGCTAAATGCCAATCTAACAAAAAGCTCTCAGCAAGCTTTCAACCCCAAATTGCTTGGTCTTTCGGATCTAGACCTTAACTTGGAGGCCCAGTGTACCACACCGACAATGTGGGCACATTAAAGATCCACCTCTGTCCTTCGCACCTTGGACAAGTGAAATTCTACCTGGACTGGACGTGTTGCAAAATTTATCCCTTCAGGTTAATCTGACAGTTCCAGAAGAAGCCCTTGATAAGTGTTAGAACCACCAAAGGTAGCTTATAAAAAAACCTAGTCCTGGTGGTGTGTTTCTCTACTAGAGAACACTACCAAGCATTGTCACTACATGACAGAAGCATGCCATTATTACTATTATTATTATTATTATTATTATTATTATTGGCACTGTTGATGATCTCTCACTGCACGCTAGACTGTAAGGGTACTAGTATATACTCAAATATACTAGTACTAGTATATACTCGTGTATACTAGTACTAGTATATAGGTATACTAGCTGCATTACCCGCCTACAGTAACAGATTCACGGGCAGCATAAGGTTTATTGAGAGTTGGCTTTCATACTGTAAAACAACTCCAAATATGCAGTTACATCTCCCTCTCTCCATCTCTCCCTCTTTCCCCTCTCTCCCCTCTCTCTCTCTCCCCTCTCCCTCTCTCCCCTCTCTCTCCCTCTCTCTTTCCCCTCTCCCCCTCTCTCTCCCTCTCTCTCTCTCTCCCCCCTTCTCCTCCTCGCTCTCCCTCTCTCTCCCCCTCCCTCTCTCTCCCCTCTCTCTCTCCCTGCCTCTTCCCCCTCTCTCTCTCTCCCTCTCTCTCTCCCTTGCTCGCTCTCTCTCTCTCTCTCTCTCTCTCTCTCTCTCTCTCTCTCTCTCTCTCTCTCTCTCTCTCTCTCTCCCCCCCTCTCCTCCTCGCTCTCCCCTTCTCTCTCTCCCCTTCTCTTCCTTCCTCTCCCCCCTCTCCCTCTCTCCCCCGTCTCCTCCTCGCTCTCCCTTTCTCTCCCTCTCTCTCCCTCCCTCCCCCCTCTCCTCTCTCTCCCCTTCTTTCACTCTCTCTCCCCTCCCTCTCCCCCTCTTTCTCTCCCTCTCTCTCCCCTCTCCCTCTCTTTCCCCTTCTCTCCCTCTCTCTCTCTCTCTCTCTCTCCCTCTCTCTCTCTCTCCCTTAGTTCAATGCAACACATGCGGATAGACAACATTTTTGGTTTTTCTGTCGGGCGTATGAAGAAACAGTTTTCGGCGTGTGCCTACTTTTGAGCAGGCGACGTATAGCTGGTCATGGCTGATGCAGGGTGACAGTAAGTCGATAGCAGCTGCTCTCTTTCTTTTCACAATAGCCTATTGCAACCCTCAGGGTACTCGTGAAAGTTCTGTAATAGTAAGTTACAGTAGGCCTACTCGTAGCTGGAAAAAAATTAGTAACTCGGCTGCTGAAGGAAATGAACATGACCCACTATCACGAACAGCGGCAAATCCAACGTTATTAAGTAGTGGAGATGTGGCAATTCATAGACAATACAACATCATATAAGAAACACTTACCTTTTTGATGTGGAAATTTAGTAGGTGAGAAATGCGTTTTTCCAGTGGCTCCAAGAAACAAACGTTTACGTGACCTTCTCTGTACACGTTGGCAGTAAATATTAATTGCATGTAAATAACTACTCGTTAATTTATTTTATTTAATGAATAGTACATTTGTATAGCTGTATAGACACCTTTGTATAGGCCGCAGAACTCAGGAAAGGTGCTTTTTAACACGGCAGAAAATTTGCCGTTTAAAAAGCGTGCTAACCGGGGATTTCGGTTAATGCGCCCGAGCGGTGAAAGAAAAACAACAGAATCGCCACTCCTTTATATAAGCCGCTTGTCTCAAATCGTCAGAGAAAAGTAGCGGCTAATAGTCCATATTACGAAATTACGATATTACGATTTCAACTATCTGCTATATAGAGAACAGCGTTTTTTTAGTGGTTGCAAGAAACAACCTTCACATGACCTTCCCGGTACACGTTGGCAGTAAATATTAATTAGATGTAATTTACTACTCATTAATTTATTTAAAGAGCAGTAAATTTTATTTAATTCACTACTAATATTTAAATTAATTTAATTTTACTACTTACTCATATTAATTAAGTTTGCTTCGTACGATCGAATCGAAAAAAAAGACCACCATATAATTTATTTATACTGCTCATTTTTGGGAGTTATCGGTGACTCAATATATCGAGAAGACAACTCATACTATTAGCATATCAGTATTTATCGTCCATCCCTACGATGAATAGTAGGTTACGTATTATAATAGAGGCGTGTACTAACCGGAGATTTCCGTTAATATGCCCTAGCGGTGAAAAAAAACACAGAATAGACACGCCCTTATATAAAAGTAGCGGCTAATAGTCGGAAAAGTACGGTACTCTATAAAGCGGACAGACAGATACACAGATAGATAGACAACGATTGCCGTTTATATAGTAGGTATTATAGAGAACTAGTATATAGTGTACTTGTACAACAAAAACATCCTTATACGTTATTTTCTTCCTCAAGAGTGAGGCAAGAAAGAAAATGATATTTTTAAGGCTATCAGATTCTTGTTATTCAAATCGAATTTGAGAACTTTCATTGATTTGACACTTTACATTATATAGAATTTTTTATGTAGTTGGAAGCAAAAACTTTACATAAATTCTTTACGTTCAGTGGAATTCATGTTACATTAGAGGAGTGTCTGCTGTACTTGCATACATATATGGAATATTCTTGAAATACAGCTAAAAGTTTAAGGTATTAACACACTAGCAGGATTTGAAGCATTTTTGAGAGCGATATGTAAGTGAGAACTTGTTTTGGAAACCACAGGTTGCTCTCAGTGTACGAAATTTTGCATGAATCTTGCTAATGTAAAGGGATTTGTCAGCCCTTTATTTTGGCACAATCTAGAATGTTGCATAAAGAAGAGAGAGTAAATATGGCTTTTTGTTCAATTTATTTATGAAAGAAAATCCATTAGTTGAGGAGCTTACTACTATTGCTCTGCTTTCTTATCGAGCGCGCTCTCTCGATATACAATTATTTACCTATTCTGGATAGGGGAACCAAGTAAAGAAAACCGACTAACAATGAGAATAAATGGAATCACTAGTGCATTGTCATGGTTATAATACACTAATATTACAATATCAATAAAACATAAACAAAGGCAAAACATAATAGAAATGTAATATAACAAACAAATTATTAAGCATACAATAAAAAGAGCTAACACAACATGCAAGACATATATACAGTATATAGGAATATTTATAAAAATAAGAAAGCCGTGGCTCGGTGTCCACCACAAACTTCCCTCTATTAGAGACTGTGTGTAATTACACAAAAAATGGTGGAGTAACCAACCGGGTCCATGTTTCATAGAGTTCAGCACAATGTTCAAGGCAGGTAACTCCTCTACTGATTAATCGTCTGTCGTCAGTAGCAGGTGTATCTAGACTCTGGTACTGCAGGCCTCCTTTTTGCACTGTCTCCCTTCTTCCTAAAGTTGTCACTGCGTGGTCTGAATACGGCTGTCCTAGTAGAGTGGTCAGACGATCTGGACTGGGCTCCTGGGTCGTCTGGTCTGTGGCTAGATCTTCGTATTCTCTTGTTGTCTGATAGACCAATCACCGAACCATTCCGGATTTTGTCTAGTACGGGATAGATGATGATTGGGCTCTACTGTATTGGGGATGAGGTTTTCCTCAGCCTGGGGAGACATCGCCAGGTGTCCGGAGTTCAGGTCCGTATCCAACTCACCAGGGCTTTCTAGAGAGGAGGAGTTTATTTCCTTTCTAGTTTTACTTTAAGGGTGTGTTGTAGGAGGTTCAGAGTTTGAACCCTTGTGCAAGTTTTGTTTTTGGCATTGGCCTGCAGAATTGCCTTTCCCATTTTGTTGAGCTTATTAACTGGACTTATTTGAAAAGGGAACTTTATTAATTCCTTGTCCGTTTGTGCGTGGTTTCTTCGTGAAGGCTGAGCTCTCCTGGCCCCTTTCATATTTGGCCTCCTTTGAGGCTCGAGCATTGCTGGAGCGCGTCTGAGGTTTTTTGGACAAGCAGAATAAGGTCTTAACATGGAATCGTGTTTAGTTAAGGTTTAGCCCTGTCTTTCCACCACACTAAGCACCTACTTTCCTGATTGGTTAGTCTATGGAAAATATGAAAGGTTTATTGAAATAGTGACAGAGCAACTAGTTTTAGAAAAATCTAACCACTTCTATAATTTTTTTAAATGGTGCAAAACAGCAAGCAAAAAAATTGATGCTAATTTTTGCCAGACAAAAATTTGGAATTAAATCAATGACCTCTATCGCTAATCAATGACCCTATGATTAATTAGCGATAAAGATAAGTCAATTTTTCTCATGTGTGTTTTAATTTGAATGAGAGTTTTCTCGCCATGCTGATAGCCCTCACCCCTAACATAACCGCGAGCAAAAACTCACTAGTCCGTTCATACCTATATGTATACATAGTTTGGTTTCCATTATGTGTTTGTCTTTTACAAAAACCAGCTTCCAGTTAAATAATGTGTCTCAAACTTTACATGCCTTACTTTGATACTCCTCTGGGTTTTAGGCACAAAACGATTTTTAACTCCACAAAATCTAAAACAGTTAACAAACAGCATTGAAAATCTGATTTTATTTAACTTAAAATGCTGTCACATTTAAGGACAGAGCAGTAAAAAAATTTGGTAAAGTAATATCGCTAGATTTTGAAAACTTCTGTATCAAAGTTTAGTATTGACATTTTACTAGCAAACTTTAAAAATTTGTCGATGGTAGAGCTACTCCATATTGAAGAGAATTTAGAATAAAATGATTTAAAACTAAGATACAGTAAATAACAAACATCACTGAATTACATGTTTCTTTCATTTTTAAACTTTTATAAACAAGTTCTTTACTTTAGTATTCAAACTGTTTGACTTTATTATTGAGTTTTGGATTTATGAAAAATTACATGAAGCCTAGTATTTACACTAGGGAAAACAAACACATTAACAATAGACGCTCCTCTACTTCAACCATCCTTTTTGTAAATTCCTGTAAGATATCAATTGAAACTTTTTTTTATTCAAAACGAAGTTATAAGAAAAATGAAACAATTTTAGACAAATTAAAAAATAAAAAAGTACAAAACAAGTAAAAAAATAAATTTTTTTATTATATTATTTAATAGTGCTCCTCTAATGTTAATTTATTTTTCCATAAATTCCATTGAACATCAATAACTTATGGAAAGTTTTGGCATCGTGTTACATAAACAGTTACATATAACGTAACTTATCAAGTTTTGGCAAGTTCCCACATTCTATTTGTATGACAATAGTCTCATAGTTAGCTTTAAAAGCATCATTTTCTTTCTTGTTGTACTTGGGAGAGAAAATGACATATAGGGCTATATACATGTATTATATGTACTAGTATGCTTATTATTTCATGCGCAGTAAGAAATCGTCAGGTGTAATAACTATGTGCACAATTATCCTTAGATGTGGAAATGAGGTCGAGTGATGCAGACGTAGCATGCTTGAATGGGAATTGTTGGATATATAGGTTCAGTTCTTATATGGGGTAATCTTTTTATCGGAATATGGCAATTGGAATTTGACTATCCAGGTTTGATTATTGTGTGGTGCAATTTCTTTCTAATGCTCTTTTCATAGCTTTGGACAGACGGATGGACAGCCAGACATGGATCTTATTATAGTAAATATTTTATTAAATTTGTCTCAGACATATACAAAACATTCTTTCTTTTTTTTTTGCAGCATAGACCTTGTTGCAGAAAAAAGTAATGAAAGGTCATTATATTATACCGTGTTTTGTCGCATTATATTATGGTTAGTTATATTATATCTCTGAATGATATAATGATATTATTCATTATATTATTATATTAAAATATAATAATAAAATGAATAACATTATTACATGTATGTTATTGCATAATTATAGTACTTCCTATATTATTATAATGAATAACATTATTCATTATAATAACATTATGAATAATGTTATTCAATATTTTATTTCAATGTAATGAATAATATTATTCATTATAATAATACGATGAATAATATTATTCATTATTTTATTTCAATACAATAACTAATATTGTTACAAACGTGGTCTTATATTACAATAATATAAGGTAACATTTGTAATATAAGTATTACAAACACTATCAAATTATTGTAATACTTTGCTATATACATGTATATAATAACATATAAAATATATTATCTATGAAATATATAATAAATAAAAGTCATAATGATATACTATGTTTTGTCGCATTATATTACAGTTAGTTATATTATATTACGCCATATTATATTATTGTAATACTTTGTTTAGTAAAGCAGCTGATGAGTGATGACTTTCTTGTGCCGAGTAGACTGGCAGTTGTCTGCTCGTCTATTCCTCCATCTCTCAACTCACTAGAAGCTTGGAGAAGGTTCCAGATGCCACTAGATGAAATGATGTCAGACAATTTCCAATCATGGGGCCGTTCAATGATGGTATGTCTTGCTTTTCACAAAAAGCTTTAATTCTGCACAACTTTTTGATTTGAAAAATCAGTAAAGTGATGATTTCCAATAAAACCTTAGGCTAGATTGTCACACAAACCAGTTCTGAGATTTACCTCAATTTGACTTTTTCACAACACAATTTTTTTTGCAAGTTTTTGCAAAATTTTTGCTGCAAAGTTTTATCTGATTTATACCCAGTATGTTTACTGTTAAAACATAAGTTTTTTTCCTTCCTAGAGATTTAATCCTAAGTTCTTTGAAATCACCAAAAAAATTCCTGTCAAGAATCAATACATTTGAAGTACCGAAAACATCTTTTTTTTTCTAGTCCAGTAAAACCGACAGCAAGATAGAAATGCTATCATTTTCACAGTTTGATCAAAAAGCAGACAGTGTACAGTTTTTCTTTTCATCCATCCTAAACTGGAAATTAAAAAGATTCGGAATTTAGATTATTATGTAATTATATTATAGGGATATTGCACTGTCAATTCTAAGCAAAAATAAAACTAAATGCTTTGTTTGTGTTGGCAAAACGATAACACAACATCTTAAACTTATTGTAGCCAAATCTTCGGCAAGATATTTCAATTTTGTGATCGGTGATGAATATTTTTGTGAAGGTACTAAAACAGCTGTTATAGCAGACGATGCCAGAATGAAGGATATATGTAGGTAAACCGTTTGAATGCCTTTTTGTAGTAAAAGAGTTAAAAAACAGCATTTAGTTCACCATCCGCTTCAAGATTGAAGTACCAACTATACTATGCATAGTTTTAGATAAATAGAATTTGGCTGCAAAAGTACACAGTTTAGTTTGCGCGCTGCTAAAACCAATTCACTTATCAAAGCATAAAACAAGACTTGAATTTGTTAGACTAAAAGGAAATTCCCAAATTTGAACAGCTGAGATCAATTGTATTAAAAATCTATGCAATATGTTGCGCTAAACAAATGTACACATGTGTAATCGTTTGTGTCACCAGCTTTCAATCACACAAGAAAGCTAGTTCTTATACTTTGCTCATATAAAAAGCTCCAGTTTCACCACTTCTTATTATGGTGTTGGTTAAAACTTTCTATACTCTATAATTATGAATTTGATTTCAGATGATAGTCTACACCCAAGTTCTAGCTCACAGCTGCTTTGAACTCGGGTACATGTCACGCGTTGCCGAACTAATAGAGTTTTTTGGGCGATACATGGCTAAACATCATATAGATAGGTGGATAGAGATTCATGGAGGATGGGTAAGAAACGTAGTTTTGTACTTAGTCATGTCAGCTGTTAATACAGTGGTCACCTTTATGGTGAACATTGACTGTAAACCAGTGAATTTGTTTTAATATAGTGACAGTAATCATGTCAGATATAATACAGTAGTCACCTTTATGGTGAACATTGACTGCAAAACAGTAACTCTGTTTTAGTATAAGGACAGTAATCATGTCAGCTGTTAATACAGTGGTCACCTTTATGGTGAACATTGACTGTAAAACAGTAAATCTGGTTTAATATAGTGATAGTAGTCATGTCAGCTGTTAATACAGTGGTTACCTTAATGGTGAACATTGACTGAAAACCAGTGAATCTGGTTTAATATAGTGACAGTAATCATGTCAGCTGTTAATACAGTAGTCACCTTTATGGTGAACATTGACTGTAAAACAGTAACTCCGTTTTAATATAAGGACAGTAATCATGTCAGCTGTTAATACAGTGGTTACCTTAATGGTGAACATTGACTGTAAAACAGTAAATCTGTTTAATATAGTGACAGTCGTCATGTCAGCTGTTAATACAGTTGTCACCTTAATGGTGAACATTAACTGTAAACCAGTGAATCTGTTTTAATATAATGACAGTAATCATGTCAGCTGTTAATACAGTAGCCACCTTTATGGTGAACATTGACCGTACAACAGAAAATCTGGTTTAATATAGTGACAGCAGTCATGTCAGATGTTAAAACAGCAGTCACACTTTTGGCGAACATTGACAGTAAACTAGTAGATGCCGTGTCAATATAGTGACAACAGTTTAGTAAATTAATCTTGTTAATTTTAATAGAGTTAATAGCAGTTCAGTCTCTTTTGCTGTTAAACAGCCATCAATATAAACTTTATAAATACATAACAAAAATAAAGATATAAACTTTATTTTCTTGATCACTACCGTTCAAAGCAAATTAGTCAATGAGAAAAATATAAAGAATCGAAAATTATGATTGCTAGTATCCTGAAAGTCTAGTGGGTTGTGAAATATTGTCAGGCGTGCAAACAAGTGCAGAGGGTAACAGTATTATCAATAATTATAAATGCCTGGAAGGTGACAGTGCATGCTGAGTAGCTGTTTTGAAGATCACGGGTTCGAATCCTGTACGAAGTCATCTTTTTTGCCAACCTTCAACCTTGGCTGTGGACAAACAGAAGGACAAAAAAGGTAATAGGAAAAACTAGCACTCTGGCAGTCTAGCATGGTGTGAGAAGTCAAGCGTGTCGATAGAGCACTGCGAATAAGTATCGGCACAATTATTACATTCGAAAGCGGTTGAAGGGCACAGGTGTTAAATTGCAAGCTTGAAAAGTTGACCGTCATCTATTTAAATCCAGCAAATGCAATTGTTTCCCAATCTCCAACAGACACAAATTTCGTTGTAGTAAAGATTCATCAATATACATATACTTGTTGAATGCCCGGCATTGCTCGAGTAATAAAACGGTCTTGGCAAAAACTTTCTATTTTTATTCATCATATACAGCTTTGGCCATAACAATTTTAGAACTTCACATTTTGAGAAAAACTTTTAGGTCAGTTCAAATAAATTGAGAAAAAACAAAAGTTCTTGTGAAGGCATTTAAATGAAAAATAATTAGCAAGCAATCGCTGGATAGTTTGTTTTGCTGCAATGAAAAGGATATTCGCTGATACAATTATTATGAATTGAAAAAACTAAATAAAAGTAATAAATATGTTTAATTAATAATACCATTGACTCCATAAAAGTATGTGTATAAAAAAGTCATTGTTGCAGCAGAAGCTTGTTGTATTCAAAGTTTTGATGGAAAATACTAAAACCACTCAATACTGGTATGAATGTATAGCAGTGAAGCATACAAGGGTGTTTTTTTGTAATGTACTTTGTCGATTCAGCTATCGCCCTTTAAAGATACCAGAAATAAAAGTGTAGCGGCATATTTGGAATTAAAATGTTACACTTGAAAAGTACAAATTAAAAATAGAGGTAGCGAACTTTTATTAAAAAATTACAAAAGAAAAGCAAAAGGTATTATTAGTTAATATTAAAAAGTACATATTTAGTTTGTAACTTGCAGTAGAGATGAGGATAGATAGAGATTTGAAGTTGATAAAAATGGTGTAGTCTAGTAGTCACACCCGCATGCTAGTTGTCTTGTAATTTGAAGGCCGCGAGTTCAAATCCTCAGCGATACAGATTTTTTCTTACTAAATCTCTGTTGATGCAACTGGACAGATGTAATACAAATGACATCAGATGATCACATTTATTTATAGTAACTCTAAATGTAGAATCTCATTCTCTTTACTTTCTGCAAATAGAATCTGTGAATGTTTTTATAAGCACAAAAAGTGGCTCTCTGAATATGGCTGGACATGTTTGAGCACAGTGTACAAAACCTTGAAAACAGGAAACATGTCCAGCTGTAAAGAGCAATTCCTGTGACTAATAGTGACCTTTTTATAAATTGAACCCTAACCTCTCATTTATAATTCAAATTTTTGGACAATTTGGAGTTTACTGCCAGTTTGACAGCTTTAATGCAAAATCGCAGATTTTGCGATTTTGTCAAAAATCTTTTTTATAAATCTCTTAGCCTATTTTCCATATAATTACTAAGGATTACCTGATGAATGATAAACCTTTAGGAGAAAGCCCTGTGCAGAGTGATCTACCTATTCAAGTAATCAGTGGTGAGACGTCAGCCATCTTAGCATCGTCAGGTCTCGTTATGCGAGTCATCGCCAATAGACTTCAACAAATTGACATTGACATCAATGATTAAACTTTCTAGCAACTTTAAAGATGAGATACTAGTTTTGGAGGTCTAAAATTAAGAAATTACTGTTATGTTTCTCATGTGAAACTTTTTTAAATATTTAATTCAATTCTAATATTATTATCATTTTTTCAAACCTTAAGACTTACTTGATAGCAGTTTTTTGCTAATTCAGAATTAGCCAAATGTTTTGAAACTTTGTTTGATAGTTGTGTTTTTTCTCCTTTTTCTTTCTAAAATGTATCCTATTTGTTGTAATGGTTTTATTATTTAAAGACTTACACTATATAATTTTTAACGCTGGTTATAACGTTGTTTGAAACCACAATAAAGTACGCAAAATATCAGCAACTTACAATATATCTACTGCTCCACTACTAAACTCACTGTTGCAATTGATTCACTGCCAAGTGGGGCACAAGTTAGCCACCCTTAAAATTAATAAATACTCAGGCTATAGTGCTTTGTAGGTGGTCAGCAAAAATAGCATTAACGTAGCGAGACCGAAAACTAATCTAATATATGTTACCTGTCATGTGATGGTACGTGCAAGTATTAAAACAGTAAGAGTTGTCTCAACTCTGATATAAGAGTAGATAACTGTTACTTTGATGGGCATAATTACTGTACATTATATGAAATATTTCATGAGATAAATGTAACAATTTTAAATATTTGTGAAAATGAAATTAATATAATAATAACGATAAAAAGGCATCTATTCTTAAGTGGCCTTAAAGTTACAAATACCGATACGTAGATTACACAATGCAAAGGGTTGGTGAAAAACGGATCTATAACAAATAAAAAGTGCAACTTACTCCCACTTATATTACATAATTTATCTTCAATTAAATTAATTTACATGTATATGTTTGTTAGTTTTGTTTTATACTAGGATATTTATGTTTTACTTATAAAAGTACAGTGATATAGAAAAATAATTTTTCGTATGTCAATAAAAGTATGTCCTCAAACTGTATAATAATTTGTATGTAGAAGATCTCTGTTTGTCAATTTTTGGCTGTTCTGCTGCGGTGACTAGCACTAACAACTAAAATGGGCTCCACAGGATTCTCAGCTCTCTCGGCTTTTTTTAGCTTTCTAGGCTCTCTCCGCTCAATGGCCTTGCAGAGATCACATCTCTCCCGTCTCTCTTTCTCGTCTATCCCGGCTCCCTTGGCTCTCCCGGCTCGCCTGGTCTTCTCGGTTTTCCCAGTTGTCTTGGTCTTCCCGATTCTCCCAGTTGTCCTGGTCTTCCCAGCTCATCTGGCTCTCTAGGCTCTTCTAAATTTTCCGGCTTTCCTGGCTCTCCTAACCCTACCTGCTCTCTCGTCTCTGCCAGCCCTCAGACATTTTATTTCTCTCAGTCGTGTTGGCTGTGCCTTTGCCCAGACTTTGAGAATTTAGAGGTGTGAGAAGTCCTTGACCAGTGCTAAGACTACCCATTAACTTTAGGGTGATCTTTTTACATTTAAAAGGAAATGAAATGATAAAGCAATGCTAATTATATTAGAAGCAGGCTGTACTACGAAAGAGATGGCAAGCCAGCATAGTACTGCCAGATAGCATAGCTGATCTTTGGTCTGTTTTGGTTCAACTTCTATCACTATACATGCATACAATCTTTTATAATTCTATAAGCTTTGTTCCCACAACTTGCTAAAACAAAATCTGTATGTAATGAAAAGAAACTATCATGGTGTTGGAGGCTATTATTTAATTTGTCTTTGAAGCTAAATCATTTCTTTATCCTAATTTAAGCCTTTCCAGCAATTTGCTCAATTAATATTGAAAAGACCACAGCACAATTTTTATCATTCTGGTCAAATTCTTGACCAAAACTATTTGATGAAAATCGAACTATGTTTGACATGTTCTAGAAATATTATATTACTAGCCAAATGACCGGCGTTGCACGTGTATTAAACCTCAGCTCATAAACAGTGGCGCGTAATGCAGTCAGTCTGCAATTTGCCATTAGCCTGGATGATTGCCAAGGGTTAGTTTGAGTAAGTCAGCATCCGTATTGCTGAACTTACTAACAAGAGCCGTAAGAGCAAGCTTTAGTGACATTGCATAACACAGAGCGCTATGCGTATTTTAACTGACATAGCGACTGACACAATTTTTGCACCTTGCGTAGCTTAATTAGTAAGGTTGTCACCTGGCTATCAAAAGTTCTAAGATCACACCCAGCATGAAACAGATATTTTTTTCTAAATTATAATAGCTTAATAGTTAAACACACCAAACGAAAGACTCTGCAATTTATATATAAATAGATTATTTGAGGAAATTATAGATTTTACGAAAAAAGAAGTAGTAAAATAAATGAAATTTAATTGGAAACAAAGTATTTTATCATATAAAAAGTTTAATAGCATAAATATGCAAGTTGCTATCAATGCTGATAATATATAAAAAGCAACTTTTCATCCACCTTTGTGAACGAGTTTTTCAAAAAAGCCAAGAAAACCTGTAAACATAAACCATCATTGAAGCTGCAGCACAACCATGTGTTTGAGATCTATACAGCGATAGGCTAAATATTAGTTTACAACAATTGAATCAAAACTCTTTGCAATTGATAACAATTGAGTTGTGAGAGACCAACTCCATAGAATAATGCAGTTATAAAATAACTTTTGTCAAGTGTCAAGCCTGATAGCTGTATTGATTTGGTACTGAGGTCGGGAGGCTGCTAGTATAGCCTGATGGGCCGTTTGTAGCTGACGGTTGGTTTGATGCAGATGGCTGGTTTGGAGCTGATGGTTTCTGAAACAGAATAGCTACATTGGCAACAATTCTTGAGCTAGTTGTGTTGAGTTTAAATAAAAATTTGTTAACTTTTTATTATAAGTCAAGGTTGTTTTTTATTAAAACTTAAATTATATAGGAATGGTTATAACTTCAAAAGTTTAATATCTAAGAGAAACTTTTTGATTTAATTTAATAATAATGATAATGACAATAATAATTACAACAATTAAATAACAACAGCAATAACATAAAAGAGTCGAGTCAGTCTTGTCAATTGAGATGGAGTAATCCAGAATCATGAAATTACCAATATTCATTTTGAAATTTTGGTTAAATATAACTAACATTTATTTTGAAATTTTGATGTTTTAAAATAAATATATAATTCATAAATACTTGAAATAAATATTTATAAATTAACAAACACTTATTTTGAAAACTTCGACAACAAAAAAATGGAGCATTTTTTCAAATATACAGCAGACCTTGAGATTTGATTTCACCGTATGCTGAAATGAAGTACCAGATTTGTCTCAATCTGCACAAAAAACTATGAGGTTCTAATCTACGGCAGTTTTGGGATGGCGACGATTAACTGTTCGTTTTTGAGCTTTTCAGAGCTTGTAATCACATTTCCACATATTTTGCACTTACAACACAGCCGAGTAAGACATGGTGAATTTTTCAATACCAAACAACTGTAATGTGAATTTTGTTGCAAGTCTACCTTTAAGTTATTGTCGCATTACACTGCCGTATTTGCTAACTAATATATATCAAAGCACTTACAATTCACTATCCCAGTTTTTCCTGAATGCTTTCAGATTACCAACTTTTAAAAACCGTTTTTCATCTCAATCAATAGTTCCCGATTTTTTTGTTCCATCATTTTTTGGTCATGTAACAAAAACATCCTACTATTGATGACTACCAAAGCCAATAAAAATTTATACATGGTATAAAAATGTGCTTCTGGCAAAATTGCCAATACTTCGAAGAGCCTACTCAAAAAATTAAACACAATAAATAGTCTACAGGTTCCGCTAATCAGCTCCAATCAAATACTGTAAAGTCTAATGATGATAATAATAAGAATGGTAATAAGAATGTAAAAACTCTTTGCTATAATAAGAGCAGATTTTGTTTGTCTGCATGTTCGAAGCTGCGCTACAAACGTTAGACAAAATTGCCTCGCACAGGAATTGAACTAAGGTACTATGACTCACACACAAGCGCACTAGTAATAATATTTACTGATTTCGGTATAACGATTTTTCATGTTCAGTCAATTATTCTGCTAAAGGTTAAAGGTTAAGTGAAAGTAAAACACGAGTACGGACATAAAGTAACAGCAAATGCAGTTACGGTTTGCGCTATGCTTTTGTTTTTACTCTCTCTGTAAAGGAAACTTACGGTGTTGTATTTGTTGAACCGAGGATCATCAAACTGTAGCTGTGGCCCATCGTAACCGCCTTGTTCTGATCTCCTGTTGAACATCTTTGCAGCATCTCTTTGGCCTTTTATTTTTATATAAAATACAAGGCCAACAAGGCCTCCAATCAAAACTAAAATGGAAATAACAGTTATGTTAAATTAAAATGAATTAATATAAATAAATCTAATTATGTGTACAGTGGTGGGTGAAATAAACTGGACACCTTTGAATGAAAACTGAAATTTTCATTTCCTTTATTTTTACTCATGGCGAGTTTAGCCAATAGCCATAAATTATATATTAAACTAATCTTCACCTGATCATTATTTCAAATATGTAAACCAAACAATTATGTTAAATTATGTTTTTGAGTGATTATGTAGGCTAAATTACAAACATTTTATTATTTTAATGGTTGAAGATAGTGATCTATACAGATATAATCACACCGCATACATTTTTTTGCGTATTTTTTGTGATATATATTTAAATGAATTAGTATTGCAACAGTTGTAAAAAATCAGTATATATTTGTAGACTTAAGAAATATAGAGAGTTGCATTTCATTAGCAGTACAAACAGCACAAATGAGTACAGCCCTCTTTAAAAAATTTAAACATTTCCGGATCATTTGTACTGTTAACGAAGAACTTGCTGTAATACTAGAATTATTAGTCTTTAGTTATTTCATTATTACTATTATAATTTTGATAAAGCTAATAACTTTAGACAAGGTGATAAAAGTATTAAAAAAATATCAAAAAATACTGGAACCAAAAATTCAGAAGCTCTTTGTATACAAAGTGCAACTCTTTACTTGTAAAGGCTTTAAGTGCAAATATCTTTTAATAACTATTACTTATTCATTCGTAGCTGTAGCTAACACTTGCTTATTTCATATTAATTATGGCCTTTACTAGCACTACTAAAATCATTTTAAGCTGTTTAATGGGATGAAGCCATAAGGCAAGTCTGAATTTGAAATTTTACAGATAAATTTATGTTAATGTTATTTCACAGATTAATTTATTAATTTAATTTACGCCAACTTTATTGTTTCAAGTCAAACTTCGGTATTTTTAGGTCATATTCTAGCTTCTAATGATCTATCAAAAAAAATTTAAAACTGAAATTCAAATTATACACAAACGGGTCTTTATAATTTTTTACTTTTTTCGATGATTTGCAACACTAGCTTGTTAAAAAACTAAAGTGAAGATTGGAACTGCGTAACTTTAAACAGCGGCACTGATTGTTTTATAAAAAAATACAAAGCAATAATTATTATGTTTACAAAATAGAAATAGCACTATTAAAAAAATTAAACTTTAGTTTGCTAATATGACCTCTGAACTCTATTTCAGCAGTTGTCTAAACACTCAATAACATTCATAACATAAACTCATAACATTCATAACATAAACTAATAACATTCATAACATAAACTCATAACATTCCTAACATAAACTCATAACATTTATAACATAAACTCATAACATTCATAACATAAACTCATAACATTCATAACATAAACTCATAACATTCATAACATAAACTCATAACATTCATAACATAAACTCATAACATTCATAACATAAACTCATAACATTTATAAACAATCTGTTAAAACTAACCAGTCTTTTATTTTACATATAATAATATAATACATATAATATATACCAATAAACCCAACTTGTCATTGCGTCTGACTGTTAGCCTGTGTAAATAAACACTATGCGTTTCCACATTTTCTGCCTGATATTGTCAAAAATTTCCAAGTATATTTCCACAGATTTTCATAAGATCGCAAAAAATATTTGGTTATGAAACTCTGTTTGGTTCATGAGAACCAGGCTTGTAAACACCCACTTTCAGACTATCTGATTGAAACGGAAAACACATCTCGTGTATTGCCAAGCTTACCACTAAAAATCTATAAATAAATTTATTTTCATTTGCTCTGATTTGCTTGTATTTGTATTGGCAAGCAAAATAAAGTTAGATCAAATAAAATAAAAACCTAAGGCTACACAAAGGCTATTTTGGAAATAAGACTAAAATTTGGTAAATACATGAGCATGACCATTTATGATGTGGTTTACTAAAATCCCTAAAATAACCTAAGTTTATTAAATCTCTCCCTATACTTACCAAGTGGAACGAGAAGTCCTACAGATAGACCGAGAACCAATGGAGACTGAGCCTTTGCAGGCTCTTCAGTTGGAGGTTTCCAGACCCAAAAACTAAAACATACCGCAAAGTTTTTATTACCAGCAGTCATGTAGTTTAGACCACATCATATATATTTTGTTTGTATAATTTTTTTATATATGCATATTTAATATGTAAATATATTTATTTAATATATATATTTTTTCAGCTTGAAAAATAAAATAGAAGTATTTGTTTAAAGAGCAAACAGACCTCATTTTATAACCATCTCTACATATAAATTTTGCTACACTTGACTGAATTATTGAGGAGATACTTGTTTTTAAATACAAAGCAACTTTTAATTACTAAGTTATTATATTCTGCTGGGTGTGCCAGCTGTGAAGCTCTACACTGGGCCAACAAGCAGACCATGTTTTATAGCCCACTATTATAGTAGAGTGATGGTTGTGTGACGCCTTATGTAAAGGAATACGTCTGCATGTGAAACAACAGGAAAGCCAGGCTTATGTGCGTGCATACATGCAACGCCATTGGTTGCTGGGAAAAGTCGTCATTGGTTTGCACCTTTCATGGCAAAAAAATGACGCATTGCATGATCGTTTAACTTTGAAACAGCAACACTGAATCACGACAGAATGAGAGTGACCCGCTTGTTTCCATTATGACATCGCAGCACCACATGGGTCTGCCACTACGCTGCCGCTGTATGAAAACTTAGTAAATCTGTAACACAATTGGCTTGAAGCTGTGGGTAAAAAAATCGTTCATTTTGTTTTTTGCTTAGAGCAAATTAAAAAAATGGCAATGTATTGTTATAAGAACACTTGCTACAACTTACAATAGTTTTGACATATAAAGTTAATATCAATTCAAATTAACGTGATATGTTAGGGTGCAGAGTAGCAAGTCATTAATTATTCAAAAACACATAATTTTTCTCAAATCAGTATTATGGGTTAAAAATGAATTTTTTGAAGATTTATTTTAATATTAAAGTCATAATAAAAAGCTGAAAATTGCTACATTGTTATATTATCTCACACATTCAGAACATGATATTACTAGGAAAATCGTATATTTAAATTAATTGAAATATGTGTTTTTTATATTTAGTTATGTTAAATTAAAATATATTAATATGTTTAAATAAATGCACCTTTCAAATATAAAGTCAGATAAATAAATTTTTTGGTGAATTGATAGACTATTAAGTTAAACCTCAATAAATCACCACTTGATTTATTGAGGTTTAACTAAATAGTCTATCAATTCACCAAAAGTGGCAACCTTTTCTCAAACATATATTATTTATAGATGATGGAAATAGTTCAAGCAGGAGTTTTTTGGACAATTTTAGTTCAGTATTAAAACTAAAATGGAAAATTTAAAATTTCTTTTTGTTTTATTATCTCACACATTCACAGCATGATATATAGCTCTAAAAGTTTACCTACATAAACATCAAACAAGTTACGATGTAACGGAACTAAATGATGATGTATGTAATACTCTCATAAATAAATTTTCTTTATTTTTAGTAAAATGAAAAGAATACTTTTTAATCTTCAACAATGTTTTTAAACTAAAAAAAATTGAAACACTCTCATGGTAATTACCATTTTATTGGGCGGGTGCGCTTCCTCTGCTGTAACCATCGTAACATGTTTTTATTTCCTAAATTAATCTGACTCAACATTTTTTGAAACCAACTCTGCCACAGCCTGTGAGAACGTAGGCAAACCTGGTTCTCCCTACTTTATGCCAATAATTTTTCTTGGCAGGCTTTAACAGTGATTTTCCATTGCTTTCTCTTAGGTGTTTTTATTGAGACACTATCTCTAGCTAGCTGGCCCTCGACTCACAAAAGCGCTTCTTCGCCCTTTGTCAAGTTTTATTTTTAGTCCTACAGGGTTCCTCGCCAACCTCCTCATCCACGCTGGAGTGCATATGAGGAAGCCGGTTCAGTCAGCGACAACCCGACCAAAATTGGCGCATGAGCCATTGTGGCCGGATGCCTTTTCTAACACCATCAATGGTCCTTATGTGACTCAACCACAAACCTAATAATCACAAGCCAGCCCCAACCGCTAAACTACAGAGGCTCTCTCTACACAATACAGGTAATAATGGAAAATTCTATTGAATGTACAGCTAATCATACCCGCTAGTAACTTCTTGCTCTGGAGCGGTTGGTTTCCACTCTGGTTTAGATGTAGGTCTAGGGGGTCTAGGGGATTCGGGTGTAGATGTTGGTAAAGTAAATGGTGTGGTTGTTGTTGGCCTTCTTGGGGTAAAACCTAAAGAATTGTATTTACATTAGCAACCTGACAGTATCAAGTCCTGTGATAGATAATCACGTATAATAACTATGCGAATTTATTCCTATATGTAGAAAGGTAGTTTAGTGGCGCTGTGGTGGTGCGCTAGTCTTTGGATATGAATATCTGTGTTCAATTCCAATGTTGTGGAATCTTTTTCCTATTGTATTGGCATGGTTTCAGACAGACGAAAAGGCAGACAAACTGACCCGGTTCTTACTATAGCAAAGACTAACTGAATGCTTGGCGTTGTTCGGCTAATAAAATAATTACTCAATAAATTTGGGTAACCTACCTGGTAAGCTGGTAATTTTAACTAGTTTAAATATTTACTATAATAATTGCCGTCACTGTAATGATACACGTAATGACGTTACACCTAACGTCAAGCTAGCTAATAATAAACAAGCGCATCTTAAGTATATGTCTTAATATTCTGCAGTATGGCAAGTATAGCATAGTAAAATAGTCTAGCTGGACAGTCTGCAGACCTGAAGGTTGCGAGTTCAAATCTTGTATGAAATGGATTTTTCGTTCATAAAACTTTATTGCTATAACTAGACAGGCAAACGACAGATTACACAAAAACACTAAGATTTATATATAGATCATAGTAAAGAAGTCTATAGAAAGTGTAGTGCGCTGTGAGAGGTTATCTTTTGTAATAATGTATAGTTAAGTGTAATATCTTTTGTAATAACTATATGCATAATTATTCCATAATGCAGCAAGATGATCAAATCGAGCAGATGGTAGTGTGCTTGATTGGGAATCTGAGCACTTGGGTATGAATCCCGTGTGTGACAGTTTATTTTCTTAACGCTGAGGCTTCAGACATAGAGATATTTAAAAATATTATTTTCAAAATCATCATACAAAAATGTGCAATACTATTTTAATAGCTCTTTAAAAGCTTATTTAATATTGGTTTATTTAAAAATTAAATTATTAAAAGGTATACTTTCAATAATTGAGTATCTGCTATGTGAAATCTTTAATAATTCAAGTTAAATTATTTTTTTAAAGTTTAAATTCTCCGTTAAATTCATGTTAAAAATCTGAGCAATGCAAATAATTAAACTTGTTAAAATTTGTAAGAAATATTTAAAGAGAAAAATAAATAATTTAGTAAAAAAATTAAAAAAAATAAACTAACCAATCTAAATTCTATCATGAAAATTCAAAACAATCTAACATGAAAATGTAGAATCAGTGATATCAAAGTTTACCTGTTATTCTGCAAAATCATGAACGAATTAAATTACGTTATTACTATTAACTAAATTATCTATTTTATAACTAGATTATAATTTAACTATAGTATACATGCATAATAATATATTATATGTACTGTAAAACTAATAGATTATTGTTAGATTAGTTTATTTTGCCATACAGTCTGATTTGACTTTGTTGGCATTGGCCAGCGAAATAAAGTTTAGATCAAATCAAATCAAACCAAAATTAGCTAGCACACATACATGATTAACATTATAATGAAACTAGCTGTGCTTTCCGACGTTGCCCGGGTAATTAAAATCAGCTTCTAAACAATGAGAAGTAATAATAATTGCCTGCCACTTGCTATTAGCCTGACACACTGCCAATGGAAAATTTGAGAACGCTTAATAATGAGGGCTACCAGCTTCAGTGATGTTATGCTATGACCTTGTGTAATACGCAAAGCCATTGGGTATTTGCTCCCTTACACCGACATATATCAGCTAACTTCAAAATCAATCACTGTGACCTAATTGGTATGGTGCTAGACTTGCCAACGAGAGGGTCCAAGATCACACCTTCTTCGGTGTGGATTCTTTATTCCCAGATTTTGATAGCTATACCGATAATGCAGACATACGACATACTTTACGAAATATACATAGACAAAAAATAAGCCAGAGCAATGCTCCAGTACTGCAGAGAGTACAATAATCAAACTGTTGCATAATATTCAATAAAATAATATAAAATATATTGCTAGCTGCATATTAGACCTACTAAAACATACAACCCATTTATAACTTACCTGTACTGGGTAGAGAGTACTGAGCTCGCCGTATCACTCTACTACGATATTCCGTAACAAAGATGGCGCCGCTATCAATAACAGCAACACCTTGCGGCGAGTTGAACTCACAAGTTTGTGAAGACCCATCTGTTCTGTTAAGTGGTAATGTCAGCTGCCCTGTGCACATTTGAGCAGCGCCACCACGTTGTAAGTCAACAAAGATGAGACGGTTGCCTGCGACGAATACAGAGGAATTATATTTCAGTTGGTATTCATTTGTTTGTTGTCTATTGATAAATTGTTGAATGCATCGTTTAGGGTGTTCATGGCAACCTGCCGGAATATAGCAAGCAGTGGTTTTAAAAATAAAAAGCTGCCTTTTGTTAGAAACTTCAAATTATTAATAAGAAAGAATTACCCTATTTACCAACTGAAATCTGTGAAGCAACTTTGCGCGTCTTAGAGATGGAAAGGTCTGTTCAGATTTTAATCAGATCAGATTTTCTCCATCTTTAAAACTCATGAGAAAAAAAATCTAGATGGGAAAACTAACTTTAAGAAAAAATCACACGCAATTTTTTGAAAGTATTTGTTTTAATGTACTACCATTAATATATTTCAGTGCCAATAGAAATTTCAATCTTTTTGCCTTTAGAGTTACTTGAAATCTTTTTAGCAACAGAGTTTTGCTATTATTTTATATTATTATATAAATATATATATATTTATATAATATATATTATATATATATATTATGTAAATATATATATTTATATATTATTTTTCAAGTAATTAGTTAGTAATTTTATTGTGTATCTTTTCAAATCACTCTTTATCAAAACTTAAAAAAACGTGATTTTAAGCCATGAAGTTTTATAACCTAAAATATGTTAGACACAGCTTTGTTATACAAAAACTTCTTGTTTAGTAGCCTAGCAACATATTAACATATATTAGCAACATATTAACAACTAACTACCATAGCAACATAGTAACCTAGCAACTTAGTAGCATAGTGGCCTAGTAACCCAATAACATAGTAACCTAATAACGTAATAAAATTGTAACCTAGCAACCTAGTGAGCTAGTAACCTAGTAACATAATAACCTAGTGACATATTAACCTAGAAAAATAGCAAACTAGTAACCTAGTAACTAACATAGCAACATGGTAATATAGTAGTATAGTAACCTAAAAACCTATGACCTCATCAAATACTTCTAGGCAAAAGCTAACTGGTAAATGGCCTGGCCAAAGTTAAGAAATGCCAAAATTTAGAAACTGAGATTTTTACTGTCTAGTGTTCTGCTTTAGTCACAATGTAAAAAGCTGCTTTTTACCAACCGTTGTATTCTGGTACTACTGCGAATTGGCCACCCTCGATTAGCGTGAGACCCAGCAGAGTTGCATCATGAACTCCTGTTCCATAGGCGTGTTTCACTGGATAGCCTGTGTCATTGCTTCGATAGTTACTAATTTGCATTAGACCGTTTTCAGTTGTTAGATACATGTGTTCTTCATTAGGTCCCAAGGCTATACCTGCAACATTGAATGATACATAGAGCAACTCAGAGATATATGACAAGATAAATCATTATTATAATAAATATATCGTAAAGGCTTACATAAAATGATGAAGGAATATAAATGCACTAAGGCTATGATTACTGGTATGTACAGTATATCATCCCAGGTATAACATGATACTCTACCTATGATTATTGGTATGTGTATAATCTAAGGTATAACATGATACTCTACCTATGATTACTGGTATGTATATCATCTATGGTATAACATGATACTCTATCTATGATTACTAGTATGTATATCATCTAAGGTATAACATGATACTCTACCTATGATTATTGGTATGTATATAATCTAAGGTATAACATGATACTCTACCTGTAATTACTAGTATATATATATATATATATCATTTAAGGTGTAAAATGATACTCTACTTATAATTACTAGTATGTATATCATATAAGGTATAACATGATACTCTACCTATGATTACTAGTATGTATATCATCTAAGGTATAACATGATACTCTACCTATAATTACTAGTATATATATATCATTTAAGGTGTAAAATGATACTCGACTTATAATTACTAGTATGTATATCATATAAGGTATAATACGATACTCTACCAATGATTACTAGTATGTATATCATCTAAGCTATAACATGATACTCTACCTATGATTACTAGTATGTATATCATCTAAGCTATAACATGATACTCTACCTATGATTATTGGTATGTATATCATATAAGGTATAACATGGTATTCTACCTATGAATACTAGTAGTATATCATCCAAGGTATAACATGATACTTTACCTATGAATACTAGTATGTATATCATCTAAGCTATAACATCATACACAACCTATAGTTACTAGCATGTATATCATCTAATCTATAACATCATACACTACCTATAGTTACTAGCATGTATATCATCTAATCTATAGTATGATACATCACCTATAATTGTTAGTATGTATATCATCTAAGGTGTAGTATGATACTCTACCTATAATTACTAGTATGTATATCATCCAAGGTATAACATGATACTCTACCTATAATTACTAGTGTGTATATCATCTAAGGTGTAGTATGATACTCTACCTATGATTACTAGTATGTATATCATCTAAGATATAACATGATACTCTACCTATAATTACTAGTATATATATCATCTAAGGTGTAAAATGATACTCTACTTATAATTACTAGTATGTATATCATATAAGGCATAATACGATATTCTACCTATGATTACTAGTATGTATATCATATAAGGTATAACATGATACTCTACCTACAATTACTATTATGTATATCATCTAAGGTATAACATGATACTCTAACTATAATTTCTAGTATGTATATCATCTAAGATATAACATGATACTCTACCTATAATTACTAGTATATATATCATCTAAGGTGTAAAATGATACTCTACTTATAATTACTAGTATGTATATCATATAAGGCATAATACGATATTCTACCTATGATTACTAGTATGTATATCATATAAGGTATAACATGATACTCTACCTACAATTACTATTATGTATATCATCTAAGGTATAACATGATACTCTAACTATAATTTCTAGTATGTATATCATCTAAGATATAACATGATACTCTACCTATAATTACTAGTATATATATCATCTAAGGTGTAAAATGATACTCTACTTATAATTACTAGTATGTATATCATATAAGGCATAATACGATATTCTACCTATGATTACTAGTATGTATATCATATAAGGTATAACATGATACTCTACCTACAATTACTATTATGTATATCATCTAAGGTATAACATGATACTCTAACTATAATTTCTAGTATGTATATCATCTAAGGTGTAGTATTATACTCTACTTATAATTACTAGTATGTATATAATCTAAAATGAAATATGACAGTCTAACTTGGTTAACTGCTATGTTTTTATGTATGTACATTATTTCCAACATTGCGATTTGATTATTATTACCCTGCACCATAAATTATTAGCACCCTCTAGAAATTGTATATACAGGTATGTACTACTGTATAAACATACTCTATATGTACGAACTTAGTATATAAACATATGACTGTAACAGTTCATATCATAACCATATCTAATCTACTCACTTGTAGGGAGTATAACTCGACTCTTTTCAGGGAAGGAGTTGTCTATAACTGTCTCAACCCAATGCTCTTGAGAAACCAAGTCTAGTTTTAAAATTCTGTTATTCTATAAAACACGTAACACATCAAATGACATAGAACAACTTTAAAGATCTAAACAAAATTGAAATTTATTATAAAAGCTTTAAGAAGTTTTCCTTTGAAAGATATAAAAAATGCAAATAAGTTTTATTAATTTTATTTTTTCTCTACTGAGAGAGTTTTTTCTTTGACAATATCATTTTAAGTTGGAACCAGCTATAAGTAGGATTAGAAAAAGAACACAACTTCATATAAAAGCAAAATAGTATATTCTTCACAAATATTACATTATGCTTAAAAAGGTACTCAAAAAGCAAAATTTTTAATTAAAATAATATATTACTATTATTCAAAACTTTTTTGAAAACTGAATTAATTTGAATACAAATATTGAGTTAAGTAATGATATTGATTCATAAAGACTTTGTCTGAGAGTATAAGAAAATGCTGGCAATTCCTAAAAACAAACACTGGTGGCAGTACATTTATTAAAGCATAAACTTGTTATATCAATATAAAATTATGAATTTTTTAGTATTAAAGTTACCTCTAATAATAGTGCAAAAATAAAAAGAAAAAAAATGGCATTTTAACCAAACGTTGTTTTTCAGAAATTCCTCTGTTTTTAAGGCAAATGTCTGTAAGCTTGGTAATGGTTACATTTGCAAAAGAACGGACAGATGTATGCGTGATTGACTCCTTGGTTGATTTATATTAAAATTATTTGAGACTTTGCTCAAATTATTATTAGAAGCATTGTTTGTTTTGAATTACTGAGGAGCACTTTACAAAATCTTATTTTTTTTACTCTTAAATTTGTCCCGCAATTCATCTTAGCAAACATTTTAGTGGTAATAATAATATTAAATATGAGAACAGCGCATCTTTGTAGACTTTCCAATTTAGCAGAATAATTAAAAAATTTGAATTGAATTAACCCTAAGGAATAAAGATAGGAACAGAAATGCAAATAAAATTACTTTAAAGGAAATAAAACTTAAACAAGCCAAACTGGAAATAGATAATAAAAAACCAGACGATGACAAAATTAAAGTTGAAGGTTGATTTGCAACAAAATTCACATTACAGCTATTTGGTATCAAAAAGTTTATCATGTCTTACTCTGCTGTGTTGTAGGTTCAAATATGTGGAAATGTGATTACAAGCTCTTAAAAGCTCAATAAAGAACAGTTAATCGCAGCCATCACAAAAATGGCGTAGGTTGGAATCCCTCTAAAAACGGCTTAAAAGTGACGTAACTGAACACAATGTGCTTCTGTTTACACTTTCATGCACCCTCAGTCGTCGAAATATTCTCACAAATAAACTTCAGGCATTTGATAAAACCGTGTATATTGTCATTACGCCTCTATTTCAATATCATTGCAATGATGTCATTTTGAACATTTATATCTCAAAACCTTGCTTAAAGATTACTTTAATTTTTTAACTTTAGCTCGAAGGATTGCAAATCATTCGCTGATAAACATGAGGAGCCTGTTGGTCACCTGTGAGGGTTGAGAAATGCTGCAGAAATTGTTCATGCGATTTGGTAGAAAATATGGGTCACACGTCATATTATGACTAGATGATTAGACCAAGCTGAAATAGAACCTTAAAATAGAGAGGATTTATAGTTGATCAAGGCTTTCCATTAGAACACCCAAGTGTTTGTCATAAGCTAGTAATATGAGATGCTTTATATTGAGCTTTTTCTTGGCTTTTCATTTCACTTGATAACATCACATGCCAAAACAATGTCCACATCAAATTGAATAGGTCATCATAATAAAAGGATTCCAACCTACAGCCTTTTTTTAACTGACCGTTTCTGAGCTTTTAAACGCTCGCAATCCCATTTCCACATATTTTGAACCAACAATACAGCAGAGTAAGACATAGTGAACCTTTTGATACCAAGTAACTGTAATGTGAATTTTGTTGCAAGTCAACCTTATTAATATAGCTTTAAGAAGTGGAAGATAGTTTAATAATAAATATTGAAAAGTTTAATAATAAAATAACATATTTTTGTAATGCAAAAGTGATTTATAACAAATTGTATTCTACCCAAAAAGGTAATGCTGCTCCTCATTTTTGCTTGAAACAATCGAAGTTATTGTTTTATAATCAAATTAGAGTTTTATTAAATAGATAGGCGTTAATGTCCTCATAGTAAATTGCAGATTATTCCTTGTTTCATTTTAAAGAGAAAAAGAGAGAAAGAGAAGACAATGAAGAATCCTTTTTGTAGAAATCCATGTAATGCTCATGGTAACAGTGAATCATCCTGCATATACTTACCAGACAGCAAAAAAATTATTTACAAACTTAAACTAAAATTTTAAAACCTGTAGACTGTTTTAAGCTTTCATATAAAAACAAATTACAGTATATAACTAAACCAAGTTATTAGGGAGTTGTCTTTACCTGTCGATCTGCTATGTAAAGCCCAGTATAATCTTTTGTTAGAGCGAGGCCTGTCGGGCTAGATAATCTTGCATCTAATCGGGCTCCAGTATACTGCCCGTATTCAGTACAGTTTCCTACATACTCTGTAACCTAAAATTATGAACTATTGATGAAAAGCCAATAATGTGCTAATAACATAACAGTAATAATCAATATTAGATCAATGATTTGTAGAAACTGTAAACTGGTCTCTTATGATTGGTGCTAAAGCAGCTCTTTATGCAAAACACATTCCTTAAGGCTGGTTCACATTATACCGCTGTCTGTCGGAATTGTCCTCTCGGCAATTAATAGTTGATCATGTTCACCATAAACCCAAGGCATCGTCGAGAGGACCAGATACCTGATAGACCAGATATTTTCCGATAGTTTGTTGAGGACCTACAATAGCTTGTGCAATGTGTACCACTTCGGTGCTTGTTTACTGCAAATTGCTCTTCAACATTTTCTTTTATGACAGTTCCAGTATTTTGTTGTTTCCGAAACCGTATCATATAATGAAAACCTTATGTTGCAGAAATTTTGCAGACCTAAATGCGGATGGGTTTGTGATAGTGTGAAGATTGTTACCATAAATGATCACCCAAGTATCTTTCGTTTTTGCGTGATGTCATTTTATCGTTGTCAGCCATCTTTATAGACAATTTTATCGTTGAAATCACGAAGCTTTTGCAATGAATTTTTGAAAACGACGCTTTTGTTTGCAATTTTTTATTATAGTATCAAAACAACACCAAAAAGTACTATTAAATAAAAAATGATGATCGTTTTCTACAAATAAGGCGGCTTTTTCATGAACGAGCACATGTGCAAACGGCTTAATGATGTAAAAAAAATGATGGATTGTGTGGTTAACACTGACATACTGCAATATAGTGTGAACCAGACTGTATGCTCGAACCATATAATTTTTGATTAAATACAATAATCTTATATCTTTATAACAATAATTATAGCTTTTAATCTGGCGTTAATGAGTTTGTCGTGGGTGGTAGACCCATTATTTCATTTTTATGTGTGCAAGCAAATGACTGTTCCCCCAATGGCTTAACGTACAACATAATAAAAATAAAAATTGAAAAACACCATTTACTATAATAAGATTCATGTCCATCCGTGTGTCCAAAAATATAGTTAGGTGTTGGGATAAATTGAAGTGAAATGGAAAACGAGAATTGAACTCAAATACTTCATTTACCAAGGCAAACATGCGACCAACTGCATCACTTAACCACCTTTGCAAAAGTGAAGGATAGCTGTGCATACAGTTAGTTGACCTGATGATCTTTCATGGCGCACAAGTCTGCCAACGTACTAGTATTTACTACAAGATCTGTTTCTATCTGTTCCAATCCATGACTAGCGGTTAGAATAAAATATTGCATCATACAGAGTTTGATCTTGCAACATTCAGCTTTATAAACCTACTCTCTAGCACCTGCACCAAGTATCTTCTAAGGCACACTTAATGATTCCGCACAGCTTACTAGACTGACAGGCCACTAGTGTGTATAATAACTATACAAACAACAAAATCGTAGCGTGTTAGAGGTTTGAAACAGCCAAAGGCTCAGGTTTGAAACAGCTAAAGGCTCAGGTTTGAAACAGCTAAAGGCTCATGTTTGAAACAGCTAAAGGCTCAGGTTTGAAACAGCTAAAGGCTCAGGTTTGAAACAGCTAAAGGCTCAGGTTTGAAACAGCTAAAGGCTCAGGTTTGAAACAGCTAAAGGCTCAGGTTTGAAACAGCTAAAGGCTCAGGTTTGAAACAGCTAAAGGCTCAGGTTTGAAACAGCTAAAGGCTCAGGTTTGAAACAGCTAAAGGCTCAGGTTTGAAACAGCTAAAGGCTCAGGTTTGAAACAGCTAAAGGCTCAGGTTTGAAACAGCTAAAGGCTCAGGTTTGAAACAGCTAAAGGCTCAGGTTTGAAACAGCTAAAGGCTCATGCGCACTTTTGCTCAAATCAATGTTTAGCTGTGCGATGGATCCCAACGATTAGCTGTTTTTACGTCATCACAAACAAAGGAAGTGGGAGAGTGGTTAACACACTATACTATCAATCAGAAAGTCAGTGGTTTGAAAATAACTAATGAATGCCAAGATGAGCATTTGATCTTGAATCGCTCCAGCGCTTCCACATAGCGCTGTAAAACGGCTCTGTCTCAAAACCAACATTTTAGTTCAACAGTAATGACAATCTGTTGTCGTGCAAAAAGAAGTAACCATATAAATCTTTTTACTATAATATAAACCGTGTCCATCCCTCTATCCGGAGATAAGCTATAAGCGTTAGAAAAAAAGAATTGCACAACCCAGTAATCAAACTGATATATGAATTATTCTAGTCAAGCATGCTACCAACTGCACCACTTAGTCTTCCTGCTACATTGCAGGATAGTTATGTGTATAATTAATACACACGCACGAGCAGTGTAATAGCTGGTAAAAAATTGCAGCTGTTTTCTAATCGAACTAATACTTTTAGCCCAGCTAAAAAGTGTAAAATGTTAAAGCCATGCTGTATACATCTTTTAATAAACATAAATCTTAGATGAAAAATTCCTATCATTGCTGACAAGTTGAAAAGCATAGAGATGTCATTCATATAGACATCATAAAATGATAGAGCTGCAGTTACTAAGGAAACAGCTATAGGCTGCAACTTAAGCAATGTATGTGACATCCGTTCATTAACTTGTCACTCTCTAGCAGGTGAGTTTGAAAGAGGCATAGATTAGCTATTACTTTATTACGGTGATAAATGCTACGATAAATCTCCTACTCTGTATTAATTAGCATCTTAGTCTCCAGCAGTTGATATTCGGAGCTGATCTTGGTTGAGAAAGGGAAGTCATAAGACTGATATCTTTCCTCAGCACACCCGTTGACACCTGTCATTTTTTACATTGGTCTGAACTAGTATATACCCTGGCGGTCTGGGGTGCCGTGAGAGACCATCAGGTGGGATTTGACTATCTGAACAATTATTACCACAGGTGCTAAACAGATGAGTGATAGACTGTCGGTCTATGGATCCTGTATGGTGCAATCTTTTTTCACCACATCTGACCATGGCTATGGACAGAGGGGCATACACTTCTGTTATCTTAGAAATGCCAGAATGCTGGCAGTCCTTGGGCCAAGAGAGATCATTGTGTTTAATCAATAGGTACTCAATTATCTCGTAATACTGCAAAGTGGACAATTGCAATCACTGCAATTGTAATATAGATTGTGATTAAGTTCAGACTTTACCATAGATAAATGTACAAACAAATATCCAAACACATTCGCAAATATATATATTATATGTATATATATTATATATATATATATTATATATATACTGTATATATATAAATATATATATATATAAATATATATAAATATAATATATATATACATGTATATACCGTAAAACCTTTAATTGAATGCCACCTCTATTTGAACGCCATCTCTATTTGACCGCCACAACAAGAGAAAGAGTGAAAAATGAAGAGCCACTCTCTTATTGAACGCCACCTCTATATGACAGCCACTTTGACTATCTTTGATCCATGTGAACTCATAATATCAAGTGGTCAGAAAAGAAGTGTCTATAAAATGTGGTAATAATGAATTTTTTACATTAATAATAATCAATTTTCTCGTTGTCCAACTTCAAAGCTTTTTGCTTTGTCTTCATTAAAACTTTCAAAGCAACGCCATAAAAATAATTAGTAGCAGTAGTTCAATGCTCTCTTGAGACTTCTAAGTACATAGAGTACTTGTATATAAAACAACGGTTTAAATTTACGATGGTAGATGAACTTTGAAATCAACACCATAAGAATAATTGTTGTTTCAGACTAATAGTAGTTCCTTGTTTAACTAGTGTTTAGTAGTCCTGATACTTCGATGTACATGTATCAAAAGTGGTTTGCAAGTTTTGGGCAAAAGATTAAGTTTAGCAAGCAAAACATTTACGTGTTGCATTTCTGCTAAATGCAACACGTAAAAGTTTTGCTGTGCCAAAAATTGCTTAAACGCTAATATCAACTAGTTCAGCAGTGCAGAAGAAAAGATAAGGCCAGATGATATTGGAAAACCAGATGATGTTCATACCATCGAAAGCAACAATCAGAATGCAGCTGTTCTAGCAAACGATGCAAATATTTTTGTTTCAATATCGTTAATTTTTGTTTATGCATGTAATATAATTATGTTTCATTTATGTCACCTATTCATGAATCTATATTTGTAGCATTTGCTGGATTATCATTACATAATTTATAAATTTAAAGATTTATAGCATATTAATTGATAACATCATTGTGGCATGTGATCTTACAATTGATTGACACTCGCATCTCCTTTTCTATTGCACATAAAAAGCTAGCGTTGGCTGCAAACTGTAGCAAACATATCAACGAGTGCACTGAGCTTTATGCAATATTAGTAAATACATATAAAAAAATCAAAATGCGTTTTCTAATTTAAAATGAAGTAAAAATTGAAACCTCAAACAGATTGCAAACAGGAAACAGACTACAATATCATCTCAGTTTGATTGCAAGCAATAAATAACTACTGGTAGAGATGTTTCTCGATTTCTCAATGCATATTTAGTAAGAGATCTTTGACAAGTTAAAGGTGAGTTAGGAAATTTATTACGTACAAAATGTTTAATATCGATCCACCGAAAAAAGAGTGCAGAATATAGGCGACATTCGCTTCACACGATAAATGGCTAAATTTATTTTCCCACAATTCTGACGAAGGATTTGAAAAAAAACAGCGCCAGCTTTTATTTGAATGCCGCCTCTAATTGACCACCACTATAGGGAAAGAGTTGAGAAATGGAGCACCATAGCGTTCAATTAGAGGTTTTACGGTATATATAGTACAGTATATACGTATATATATATATTTGTGCATATGCCTGAATAGGTGCCTGTACATATACATCTACTTATATACATATATGTAAACATACATATATAAATATATATGCATATAGGTAATATATAGGTATATATGTTACCTATATAAATATATATATAATATATGTTATATAATTGATATATGTTAATATATTATATAATATATACATAGCTATATATATTATGCAATATATAAATACGTATATATTTTACATAATATATACATAACTATATATACATATGTATGATGGCTTGTGAACCAAGTTATAAGAATAACAAGAAAATTATTTTTACTATTCTCAAGGTATTCTGTCAACTTACAGTATTAAGAGATCTGTCGAACAGTCTGATGCAATGATTGTTCTGGTCAGCAATGTAAACGAGGCTGCCGTTCCGACTCTGCACAAAGTCGCTGATATGGGAGAACCTTTCAATAGGACAATTAACTTGTTCACACATGGCACAATATAAAAGTTTTATAGAATGCTGTTGGTGTCAAAATAAAAGAATTTTTTTATACAATCTTCATACAGCAAACCCTCTAACCAGTTTCTTTCTACTAATTTTGAGTTTTCCAAATCAATGAGGTCAGTAATAGAAATAGCAATTAGTAATTAAACATTTATAACTAATATATAATATATATATAATATATATAGTGTTTCTTGTGCAGTTATTAATGATGCATTGAATTTTTTATATGCTTTTCTAGTTTCATTCATACGCTCAGAATCTTACAGTAATCACTCCCATTTAGCGATGAAACACGACTGGCAACCGGCTCCTGGTGAATAGTGTAAGCCCACAGAGTACAAGCTAATAAACTCACATCTAATAGAACCTATTTGTTGTTAATCATAAGCATTTTCATCTGTTTTTAAGCTCATTAGAAGATTCTAAGGGTCGATGGCATTTAAGAAACACTTCACACATATAATTACAAACGAATTACAACTGTTTTACTACTAATTGCCTATTTTTTATTTTGTACTAGTTGAATGCCCGGAGTTGCACGAGTAATAGAATAATTACCTAATAAATTTGAGTAACTTACCTGGAAAACTAGACCTTTACTCAAACAATACCTGCCTTTATGGCCAGCTTAACAATTATTACGCGTAACAGTCAACAGTGCTAGTTATTAGCCCCAAACAAGCACTTTAAGCATGAGTATCTTAACCAATGTAATGACTCTTTGCACAATGAATCTGTTGTATTCTGTGTAGTTTAATGGTTAAGTCCACTGTCTCTAGATCTGGAGGTCTGGAGATCAAATCTAGTGAGATGTGGATTTTTCATTGCTCATTTTAGAGGTTACAACTGGATACAGGGTTTAAAAAAAGAAAAAAGTACAAAAGGGAAACACTGTGGTCTATATATATATATATATATACATATATATATATATATATATATATATATATATATATATATATATATATATATATATATATATATATATATATATATATATATATATATATATATATATATATATATATATATATATATATATATATATATATATATATATATATATAGATTAATCAACTCATTGATTTGACAGACACACAAACTTAATGAAAAGAATTTAGTTATATGGCTAACAGCCTAATGAACAAGAGTAGGCAACAAGCTTCCATTCCGTCTTACAAGAATTCGTAAAATTTGATGTAAGTCAGAAAATAATACTTTTTACTAAAGTTTTAATAACTTTTTTGGGAATAATCAAGGAAAGCCAACTAATGCTGAACTAGTATTGAGCAGCTCCAACCAGTGTTGAGCGTCACAGAGCGATGCCATGTAACGAAAAGCAGCCATGAACCAGTTAAACTGAGCCTGATGAAGTAGGGTCACAGCAATTGCTGTAGAGGCGGCAGCAGCAAACACTTGACTAAACTATTTTGTACGCAGCCCACCAAAAGTTTATTAATTAAAAACACACCAACAAAAGCCGAAGTAACCTTCACTAACCACATCACACGCTAATTGCCGATATTCATAGGCTTAACAGCATTATCCATGCTTGCGTTGTTTTTACCTAAATGAATATTCCTGGACTGGCACAGAAGAGAGTTATTGTAGAAAGTTTGTTTTAATCACGATAACATATGATATCAATATTGACATTATTTGTTGCTGTTCAATATCGAGTTTATCACCTATTATAACAAATTATTACCATCTTTGCTATATTTGAGTGATGACTCGTACTGCCGTTGAAATAATAATATAACTTTTTAGTTAATCTACCAAACACTGACTATGCTTGATCGCTAATATCTGTGCCAAGGGCTATTAATGTCTGTGACAACACATTCCTTTCACTTTTACCACTAGCCAACAATCCTACTAGCACAAAACGTAGAAAAAGGTGGTTTTTCAAATTTTGATATTTTTTATACAGATAGTTTTTTCATATTTCATTTACACCCGTAAACCTTCATTAATGTATTAATCTTTAGTATTAATGCAGGCAAATATTAATGTTTTTGATGCGATATCAAGTTGACTTCAAATGAGTTGAAACTTTTAAACCTTGAATCAGTAACTGTGTTCTCTCAGTTTCGTTTCGGTTCAGCGTGCTACTTCAAACAGCTGTTAAATATTTGAACTGATTGTAAAAAATGATTGCAATGCTTGCCAAATAGTTATCGAAGGTCATATGCCAATTGTCAACACATTGAAACATTATATTTTGCGTTTCATTAATGAACTTAATTGGGCATTATGCCAACTTCATCACCTGCAATAAACGGCTCTATGCAATGAGTTTTGGTTTGAAACGATGCCATTAATAAAAAATGGCTATATTTGGGTGAGTTTTAAGTGCCTGTGAAACACTTTTGTTGATTTTTAAAGTCCATTGAGTAATCGACGATTGACGGACAAAAAAAACAAGACTGTTCATAATTGTTAGTTGAATTTAAAAGGTAAACATATTCATTTAATTATATTTAAAAATTGCATATAAATTACCTCCTAAAGTATATTGAACAATCGGATTACAGAATTAATACATTTTTAATTTTTGGTGTATGTTAAAGAAATAGCTAAAAGTTTTTGTAATTTGAAGTAAAAAAAAACCAAAAAATAAAAGTTTTGAAAATGTTTTTTGTTATCCCAGTTGGTTGACGTGTTTGTGATCTTTGAAAACCATGAATGAAACTGAATCAAAATAAGTTCTGTCAGGTTTCCTATGTGAACCCATGATTAGTACATGGGATTGATTAGCCCAAAATACTTCAGCATTAGCTTAGGATTAAAGAGGAATTTACACATATTTTTGTAGATTTCATCATAAAATATAACAAATTTTTTGTTATTTGCAATTGTTTTTGATGTTTGAGGTGATCTGGTTGCCAGGATGTTTCTAGATTAACATTGATAAAACTTGATTGTGGTTAAAATGCTCAGAAGAAAAGTCCGTGCATTATGACATCACTAGTTGCCATCATTGTTATAATTGATATCAGCTGGTGCATTCAGGTTGAATCATTAAACGTCTCTGTTCTGCTGGCCTTTTTTAATTATAGATGTCGTAATCACACTTTTTCTTGATTTGAGCGTGATCAAGTTTTGTCACTTTTAACTTATTAACATCCTGACACTCAGATCACCTCCAACATAAAAAACAATTGCAAATGATTAAAAAATACCGATAATTCCTGATAAAATCTACAAAAGATTTGTGTAAACTCAGCTTCAAGCATATGTTTATCTGTAAATGGGGAGTTATCTACTACCTGAGGCTTTCAACGAGGTGACTAAAATGTTAATTACTTTACTAAAGATGTACGAAAAAATCCAATATGGCATTTTTACTATACACTTATGTGTATGCAGCATCTTTCGGTTATTAAATCTCAAAATGTCAAAATATTTATATAGATCTTCGACCATGACGTTTGCGTATAAATCACCTTACACGCCCTAATTTACTTTCAACAAGCCCTAACCCTTTAACCTTGTTCTCTTCATTCGAGGTAAAAACTAGTGTATTTCTCTTAAAATTGTGAGAGGTACACAAACCAACCGAGTTCCTCCCACTCGCAAGGATTCCGAAAGCAATAGATACAATGGTTATGTTTTAAGTAGCAGCAAGTAAACTAACTGAAAATCAGTCTACAACAAAAACAAACAAAACTATGGCCAAACTAAAAACAAATGAATAGTATTGGTTTGATGGATATTGATAGGATCAATATTCATCAATACTCTAAACAATACTCATATCAATAGGATTGATATGAGTATTGTTTAAACAAAATGTGGACAAATAAAAGCTCTGTGAAAATAGTTATAAATACCTAAGACAACAAATTGCTAGTTTGTTATCAATCAAGCTAAACACTTGATTGTTGAGAATGTAACTAACAGTTGCCTGGTAGCAAGTGTGGTGTAGAGGTTAGCATTTCAAGATACACAACACCTGGTCATAGGTTCAAACCCCACCACTGGTTATCTATTTTTAATTGCTCCTGTCCTTATCTAGTCATATTGCCAGCGTGGCTACTAGCAATTATTTCAGCCTCTGACGGTTTCTAATTACAGTTTTCATTAGCCTGATAAGCATTGTGATTATAAATTCAGCAAAAAAGGTAACTGGACACAGTTCAAATATGAGCAAAAAACAATGGTTCCTTTGTTTTTTCACATCTATCTTACCTGGCATCGGCTGCGGCATCGTCTACATATCCGGTTATTACAGGATGTCCAGCAAGCTGAGAAACCGTATAATAAATGTTTTCTCCTACTGGAGCACTCATCTTGACCAGAGCAGATGAATCCGCTACCAGAAAAGAGTTTGGACCATCCTGTGGTAGACGAGATCTCCGTAAAGTGTAGGGCATGTACATCTGGGCACTGGTATTCGTGAGAGTGACAACATCACCTGAGACTTTGGGAAGTTCTCTGCCTAAAGCTAAAATAGAGGATAAATTATAAAAAATGCTCAAAATTACCCATATTTGCGGTTTTTTCAACTTAGGAAGAGTATCAAATCTCTGTCAATTTTAGTGCTTGAAAGTTGTTAGTCGTAAGCAAGTAACTTTAATGAATTTTATGTCCAATAGACAGTTTTTTAGTTTACAGAATGATCATGCCATTTGTGGTTGACTGATAATAATAGTAACAATACAAAACATTTTATGTCACATTTTTAATGATACAAAAGAAAGCCCTTAGAAATATTTCTTACATGAAAAACAATGAATCAGTGCCTAAAAATTTTGCTATTTTGCGCAGTTTGTCGTAAGGAATATTATCTAAATATCACTTTTTGATGCATTTTATTAAAACTTACACAGCTGATGAATTGAAAGATATGGTTATTGGCCACAAACAACGCAAGGTTTATTAACAGCAATGCTATATATATCTACTATAAATTCCCCTGTCAAACAGCCCACGACCAAAGTGATATTGGAAAAAAGAAAGGGTACTGATGGTTGAGAAATGCAATATTAGCAGTCAAATAGCACTGCAGTGCAATAGGATAACTGCAATGGTAGCTGTAATGTACTGGGTGTGGGTGTTATTATGTACAACAAACAGCAATAATGAAAGGAAAAGATTATATGTTTATATCTCTCCCCCTACAATATGAGAAATGCAATATTGGCCAATATTAGAAGTAAAATGCACTGATATTATTAGAATAACCAATATTATTAATATAGTAATAATAGAAAACCAATGCACAATTTTGTTTACATTTTAAAACATCATAGCTAACAGTATCAAGAAGTTGTGATATTTATATAGATTTTCAGAAAATCTATTTAACAAAACTATTTAGAAAAAATAACAACAGTAACATATTGCCCATCATCGATGTTGTTACTGTGACTATAACACTTCAATAGTCATCCAAACTTGTAATTAACTATTGTAATAATCTCATAAGAATCGTTAGAAAAAAATATCATCGTCATTTCCTTTAGTTTCACTGCTTTGTACATCAGTTAGAATGCCAAAGTACTCAAAAGTGTCCAAAATGTCAGTTACTTTGAAATCGGCAAAAAAGAAATGGTTATATTTCAGTACTTCTACGTTAATTACAGAAACCTTTGGCAATTCGACACTGCTATAGACTGGTGAAATGTGCACGTTATTTTTTTGTGAAATGCGCACGACTTAATGGTTGTATTCTCTGTCGCTTGGCATTTCGTTTGCCGGTCTTAATTTTGATAAAAATAAGGCTTGGCAAGTTTTAATAACGATTTTCAGCCAAGTGAATCTGTTTATTTGTGCATAATTTGATCAGATGGGTAAGTTTTAAGATATTGTCAACAATTTACAAAGACTTTGTAATATATTTAAATAGGGTTTTATGTGTTTCGTATCGTTATTATACTTAAACGACTCTACTGAAAAATGGTTAAATTTGTTGATGAGATTTCGGTACAAGGGTTTGCGAAGTTGTTGATGAATAATTTTCGTGAGTTGTGGGCACATACATTTATCATAAAACTCTTAAACATTCACTCCGCTCTTGTTTGATCGTTGGATAAACAAATTAAGACAAAAAAGGCAAAGATCAATACTGCGTTCAGCTGAGACACTGTGTAATAAATATCTTAAGGTTTTGTCGAATTTTGTCACAGGTGTTATAAAGATTAGTCGAACTGGAGGCCAGTGAGAGTGTTTCAGTTTGAATAAAGTTGCTTGGAGAGGATAAATAGAGGGAGTTGTGTTTTTTTCTAATATTTTCAAATGCTACAGGGCTGAGTTGTTTTTAGTTATCAACTCTCTAGCAGTTCCTTTTGCTATTATTATGATTTATTTATATTTATTATTTCGTTGTAATGTAATAAAGTAACAGACAAACAGACAGACAAACACATAAATCTGACATTCACGAAACAGAAAGTATTGAAAAACGCTTAAAAACTTAACCGACCGAGTCTGATTTGGTCTAGTACAGCAAATATGATTTGTTGACCTCATTTTTATAATCTAAAATCTCACTGATTAATTAGGCATGTAAATTCTCTTATGTTTGCTTAGTGACCTATAGAGACAAAATATACCCTTTCTAAATGTGAACGGATGTTTTTATAAACCCACTGACTCCTACACAAATCAAAAACACTTTGTGGTGACCCACTTAATGACAACCAATCATCAATTAGTTTAAATAGAAGCTGAAATATTTAATTTTGTATATTAGAACCGTGCAAAATAAGTATTTATTAGTCTGATGCGTATGGTTTAGTTTGTCATAAATTACAGACCGATACTCCATATTTAAAAATGATCGGATTCAATATATGAATAGTAAATCATGTAATGTGGTGATTTGCAATTGTCTCCCCATGAAAATGTTTCATTTTGTTATAATTGTTTGAATTTACTTGTTGCATAAACTGTATATATTTATTTTAATTTGTATGTTATTATTTTGTGGTTCAAAAATGCTTTATTGTTAAAGATCTATATTTTTTTGTTTAAGTACAAAGTGATATAGTGTGACACAATTCTTTTACTAGTGTTGATATCAGACTGAGTAAAACCTTGTTTGAAATTTGTTGGAGCTCTAAGCTAATAGAGGTAATTTAGGTGTGTACCTAAGCAATAAATACATAGCCAACCAAATAAATAAAAACAGAGTAAACCAAACAGTTTAAAGATCGTTCTGAAAAGTTCATCAATCTAATTAACACTAATTGTTGATAACTAGATAACTGACAAAGAGTAGGTAATAGCAGAAAAACATTTTATATGAATTTTGAAGCAGAAAGCTACGGTCTATTTTTTCCACACGTAACGAATTATTCGTTCAATCTGACCGAATTCACGAATTTCACAGAATTCCCAGATTTATTCGGCCGAATATCACAGAATTGTCTGAGCTGTGCATGCACACCGAATTCGTCAACGAAACGTGTTTAATTGGCTAACCAACTTTTTTAGCAAGCACCACTCTAGCAGCTTTGACAATTAGTATAGTCCAAGACACGTACGACGACATACAATAAAAGTATAAAAGCGATATGACCTGATACATACGATGCAACTGCCTATATGCGCTAGAAATAGCGACTGTTTCTGCGACGGAGCTTTTGCTGCATAAAAATAAATTATTATTGAAAAATACAATTTATATCTCCTAAAACATCTAAAAGAAAATACTGGATACGCTATGTGAAGTTCCTGACATGGTGAACTAACGAGAGAACCAACAATAGCGCATTTAGGCAGTTGCAATGTACGTATCAGGTCATATCGCGTTTATACTTTTATTGTGTGTCGTCGTACGTGTCTTGGACTATACTAATTGTCAAAGCTGCTAGAGTGGTGCTCGCTAAAAAAATTGGTTAGCTAATTAAACGCGTTTTGTTGACGAATTCGGTGTGCATGCACAGTTCAGACAATTCTGTGATAATTGGCCAAAAAAATCTGTAAATTCTGTGAAATTCATGAATTCGGTCAGATTGAACGAATAATTCGTTACGTGTGGCTGGACCTTAATACCTCTGCACTTCTCTCCCTACATTTTTGTGCCTCTAAAGGCTGGTTCAACCGCTGTATGTCAGGATTGTCCCTTTGGCGTTCATCAATGACTATGTGCACCAAGGACCGATATCATTGATGAAGAACCGCGAATATGTCATGAAAGTTTGCAGCTTTCAAACTTTTTAATATTCCAGCGAGCATTGATGACAGCCTAAACAATGAGCAATATTTTGGCGATAGTAACTTGCTGTCGCGAATAACATAATTTATTTTTGTTTATGATAGTTGCTGCGGGTCTAGAACTTGATTCGAGCGCATGATAAGAGGTTTTTTATGAAAAGGAAAAATGAGAACACTATGTAAGATAGTATTTGCTGATGAAACGCAGATGGGTTTGCAATAGTGTCAACATTGTAATCATCGACGATCACCTAAGTATTGTGGCATCAACATCAATATATGGATATGTAGCGTGACTCAGGGTTTAGGTAAAGCGATGAAAAAGAACTTTTTCTTTACTGATATTACTTTATTAATTTAATTTTTTTTTAAATTTAGCGCTATTAAATTTTGAATATATATTTTTACATAATACATTTGTTTTGATCTCATAGACTTTTCTCTGTTGTATTTATTAAAATGCTATCACAAGTTTTTGAGCTCTAGAACAAATTATACAAATCACAGTACATTCAATTGAAAATATTTGTTTCAACATACAATCTTTTTAACCTGAAGAGCAAATTTCAAAACCATTTGACTTTTTATATTTTTGCCTCCCATAGTTCAAGTGTGTCTATTACAAAGGTTTTGCAGAGTAAAAGGATCACTACAAAGTTGTTTTTGCTATGAACTCTATTTTCCAGTCCACGAGACTGCAAGAAAACCAAACATTATTCAGCTGTACAGCAATCCTTCGTTTTTCGCAGCTAATCAAAACTGACAAACTCGCAAAAAATTAAGATCCGAAAAATAGAAACTCATAAATTATCTAATAAAGTAAGTTTTTTTTATTCATCTTATGCATTTCCCTTTTTTTTAAGTTCATTAAACAATTTAAAGAGTCAAGGACGGTCAAGAAGAATGATGACGGGTGTCAAAAACTCTTTACTTTTATGCTTCACAAAGCGTAACAAGAAAACAGGAGCGATTGATTTCGCAATAAGGTTTGTAAAGGACCTCATTGGGCCAGAATATAAGATATATATATATTTTAGTTTTTCTGTTTTGATTATATTTATATATATTATGTATTTATTTTATTTTTGATTATTAATTTTTGAATGAATATTTTTTACCCCACGAAGTACTGAAACTGCTGAAGCTCAACTGTGAACTAGCAAGAGATTACAGCACCAATACGTAATTGTTAAGATGGATGTTTCCTATAGCTAAGCTGGCATATCAGATTTCACAAGCCACACTAGTGATTCATGGCTAATAACTCAGTGCCATTCAACATTCATCATTTTTTATCAAAAAAATAACATAGCAATTTCCCCGTTGAAGCATATTTTTGAAACAGTTTAGAGCATTGCAAGTTTTGATAAATTGTTTTTGCGCTCTTAAACCGGAGTCTCAAATTTTAATAAAAGAGCTAGATTCTTACCACATTATGACATAGTTTATATTATAGTTTTTCATCAACAGATCCGCTTGACACATTCCAAGTACAAAGATAAAAAAAGCTATATTTTACAAATTATGTGAAAATAATTTAACAGAGCAGAAGCACATTCTAGCAGATAAAATTGGTTGAGAAATTAGAAATTGGTTCAACAATTTTATAGCTGTTTCTATTCAAAAAATAAATAAACAACTATAGGAAGCTTTTTAATAATTTAATAAAAAATATTTTGTTTTGTATCTAAATTGTTCAAAAAATCTAGTAATTATGTTGATGCACGTGTTCATTTATAATTATGTTTCAGATGTGCTAAAAACACAAAAGAAGGTAAGCTTGAGCAAACTCTACTTTGATTAGTTTGTGTAAAACGCTGGATATGATTTGTTGAAAGATATGCTAGACTGAAATCTCTCCATAATGGTTATTTATATGGCTATTCTAATAAATTTATGTGAGTAATTCCTTAAAGATCGAGTCTCTGCTTCATTTGCTGCAACTAGAAGCTATGCTTGTTTTGCCCAATCAACGGCTCCGTGATCTTGGCTAGACATGTCTGAGTGCAGGGAAAAAAAACCTCAATGAGCGGTAGACATGCTCAGTTGCAGAGCGCAATTTAAGTTTAGATATCATTCTTGTCATCACCGATGGATCTTTTGAGAATTGAGCCCCTACTTGTTGTTTGCAGGTCAAGCTACTCAGTCACAGCTGCACTATTTTAACCAATTTTGACTACATATTACACTTTTTTCACGTTTGCGGTATAAGAAGATATCATCTTATATTTATTTGTTTTAATGCTGCCCAAAATAAAATTAGCAGTTTCAAGTAGATCACATAAATGTCAGCAAAGGTTCAATCCCTGTGATTAATGCTCATAAACAGTGGGAAAGGTGATGTAACTTACCACATGATAAAAGAGACAACAGAAGTCCAGCTATCCACATTTTTTGAGTTTGCTAGGCAGCCAATAATCTTTAGACTTTGTTCTCCAAATAGTATATCTATAACATAAAGGTGCAGATAATTCCTCATGAAGATGCCAAGTTTATTATCTGAGTTTGTGAATATCTATGAAAATATGAGCTAACATATAAACCCACAAGTCTTTTTTCTCTAAATGGTATGCCTATAACATAAAGTTGCAGATAATTCCTCATGAAGATGCTAAGTTTATGATCTGAGTTTGTGAACGTCTGTAAAATAGGGGTCAACACATAAACTCACACGAGGGTAAAAGAACCATGGGCCAAGGTGATGAGGTGATCTGATTGCTAAGATGTTTCAAAATTAAAATCGACAAAACGCAATTTAGATTTCAAGTATTTTAGGGAATTGCTACATCAACAAATTTATAGCTTGTGCGTTCCATATCTCTCCTTTTATGTCAAAGACTTGAACTCCACCACTAAAAGCATTAAGGATTATAATCATCAATCATTCAGAACTAATTGGTTGAATGGCCAATGGAAAATTTTCAGCTTGATGTTCTGGCTTCAAAACCTATTGAAAAAGTTTGTTCGTTTTTGATTATTTTCAAATTATAATTTCTCAAACTATAGCATTCAAAAACAACTTTTCTATTTTAAATCACTTTAGTAATATTTTAATATACAGACATTTTACTGGTTGGTAAAGGTCAGATCAATGAGTTATCATAATATTTTGCTTGGTGGACCACAAATTTTCCCTAGGTAATGAGAGGTGCGACCACAGCTAATATAAGAGGTCTTTTTGATTCTCCCGATGACTCAACCTGACTTTCCCGAATGAGAGCGAAAGACCAACCAGTCATTGAGTGAACCCTCATATATTCCTCTAACTCATCCATAATATTGGCAAAATACGGCAAATCGTCATAGAAACAGGAATGACTCATAAGGTAGCGAATTATACACCTCATTGGCATTTGAAATGGAAACGTCTGTCATGAATGCAAGGTGTTCTTTGTAGTGTTGGTTTGTTCCATTTCCAGTGACATTGCTTCAGTAGCATGTCATTATGCTACTAGCCGGTTAAAGGTTACTTGCAACATAATTCGCATTACAGCTATTTGGTATCAAAAGATTCACCATGTCTTACTCTGTTGTGTCATAGGTGCAAAATATGTGGAAATGTGATTACAAGCTCTTAAAAGCTCAAAAACGAACAGTTAATCACAGCCATCACAAAGACTCCGTAGGTCGGAATCTCTCTCGAAACGGCTCAAATGTGGCGTAGTTGAACACGATGTTCTTTTGTTTACACTTTTATGCAACCTCAATCATCAAAATATTTTCAAAAATGAACTTCACGCATTCAATAAAACCATGTCTATTGTCCTTATGCGCCTATTTTATTATCATTGTATTTCTGTCACTTTGAGTACAGATATCTCAAAAGCTAGCCTAAATATCAATTTAATTTTTTAACCTTACCTCGAGGGTGCAAATCATCTTCTAATAAACATGAGAAGCCTGTTGGTCTCCTGTGATAGTCAAAAAATGCTGCAGAATTTGTTTGCACCATTTGGCAGAAAGCATGGGTCACATGATCAGATTACGACTAGACGATTATATCAAGCTGAAACGAAACTGTAAAGTTGTGAGCATTTACATTGGATAAGAGTTTTCCGGTAGAACCCGAAGTGTTTGTCATTAACTAGTGCTACGAGACGTCTTATAATGAGTCTTTTATTTTCATTCAATTTCTCGTGAGAACATCACATGTCAAAAAAATAACTACGTCGAGTTGAGTGAATATGTCATCAAAATAAGGGATTCCAATCAATGGCCGTTATTTTAACTGTTCGTTTTTGAGCTTTTAAAAGCTTCTAATTACATTTCCACATATTTTGAGCCTACAACACAGCAGAGTAAGACATGGTAAACCCTTTGATGCCAAGTAACTGTAATGTAAATTTTGTTGCAAGTCAACCTTTAAGAATATTTTGCCATGAGCAGTTCTCTTGTGACATGCCCTTCTCCAATTGCTTTGAGATCTCAATAGCTTTCTAGAGTTTTAGCCGCTATAGGATGTCAAAAAAGCATCTGGTTGCTCTATATTCCTGGATTAAGCATTCTATGAATTTCTTGAGAGAACACTTAGGTAGTGTAGAGCACTCTAGATAGCCAAGCAGATGGTCAGTAATTTTAAACCCCTTATGGATGGAGTCCGAAATTTCTCCTGTACCTTAGCATGATATAAAGCCCTGTTACGAGACCTTACTAATTTTTTATGTTTTGAAAAAAAAGAATTGCACGGGAGACGAACTCAGGTAGTCAGCTCATCAAACCAGTGTACCAACTACAGCACGACTCAGACACTTTGCCATGCTAAGGAATAACTACAAACAAATTTATTACACATGAAAATCTCTCATGGGCTGCCAGCATATTAGTACATCTTAATACAAACTATTTATGCAAGTGTTCAACACAACAGACTATCTTGGTATGTGACACCTTGAGTGGTTTTTGCCGAGGATTCTTATTGGTGACAGTAATCATGTGTTGTATGACTTGTCATTCCGCCTTAAGTGTTTTTCAACCACTGTAAGTGTAATTGCAAACACCAAACAAAGCCTGGTAGTGGTTTAACTTTTTCATTTTCAAAGCCAGTTGAATAAAAGATGACTGTCCTAGTTATTGTATTACTTATTGTTCTACTCCAATCTTATTACTCACCTCGTTGAAGAAGACTTGAATATTAAACCTCAGATTAAGTCAAGGTAGATAGTTCCCTTTCTAAGCTGCTCCTCTACTCAGTTAAAGCTTGGTAAACATAGAAAGGAACGCTTTCACACTTGTCTCCAGACTTGACCTAGCCAGAAGTAAAATACATTGAAAATAAATCACTCCACAGCACGACGTCAACAACTGCGCTAAATAACAAATCATTTGCATTCTTGTTTCCATAGTGATAGCGCAAACGGAGTCTCAGCCTAGTTTATATGTTGATTAATATTTAGAAGATGTTCTTAAAGCCTCATCTATTAGGATAAGTGACAATAAGTGACAGGTGGACGTTTTGTAGTTTGCCGGTTGTTAACATTAAAATGTAAGTAAATTTAAAAGTTGAACTAGACAGATTTTAGATGTTAGTTATGACTTGTCAGAAAAGTCTGTTAAACTTACAAAAAACTCAAAGTAGAAGCTTGGAAAAGGCATTTTTACAAAACTGCGATTGACTTCTGGCTCAGTAAAATAGTTGAAGATAAACTTGCGCAAAATTTTAATATATTTTATCAGAAATTATCAGTATTTTTCTATCATTTGCGATTATTTTATATGTTTGAGGTTGTCTGACTGCTAAGATTTTTCAAGATTGAAATCGACAAAACTTGATCGCGATTAAAATGTTCAGATTCAAGCGAAAGTGCGATTATGATATAGTTGCAGGGGGCGTCATAAAGAAGACGCATAACGATTCAATTTGAACGCAATAGCCGCCACCAATATAGCAACGATAACAATTAGTGAAGCCATTTCCAATTTATTTTTTTCTGACTGTTTTAACCACAATCAAATTTTGCCAAACACTGACAGTCAGATCACCTCAAACACCAAAAACAATCACAAATAATAAAAAATATCGGTAATATTTATAAAATTTTCTAAAATCAGTTGTAACTTCATCGTAAAAAAGCATATGAAATGAATGGTTAATTTTTGAAATAATGGGATCATTCAATGTTGCAGTCAGAACTTATTTTAAAGCCTTTCATTCGATTTTTAAAATTATAAGTTATAAACTGTCGCAATGTAAAAACGTTTATTACCAGCCATTTATATTAGCTTTCAAGTTCCTTGCAAATAACCAATTATTTTACGTATTAGTAACTAGCTGGTCTTAGCGTCACGTCATCATAATTTAGGTACTATATGTAGGGTTTATAATAAACAAACAACTACCCTGGTGTCAGCAGCTAAATCACATCCATAGCAAATGCCAAGTAAAAAGTGAATAACAATGACTTTGTTTTAAATAAAAGCAGTTAGTTTACTAGTCATAAGACATTGTCTAGTACTCTCTTGAACATGTACTAACTTTGGGTCTACAATTAATTCCTATGGCCCTAGTTTAAGATAGGCCAAAAGATTTTCCTTAAACTTGTAGTTTATTTAGCTTGATTCCTTCAAAAGCAGGACTTGATTATGCATTCTCTGTGGTTTATATATATATGTACATCTATATATATATTTCTCAAAGTATGTTTGTGTGTCCCATTAGCTATAGCTATTATTAGAATAGCTGTAGCTGGACAACGCTGATGCAATGTCATGGTGTACCGTCATTAGAAGCCTAGCGCTTATTAACTAGCTTACTGAAATTTTCCATTAGCGGTGTGCCAGGCTAATAACAAGTGGTAGGCAACTCTCATCGCTTCTCATTGTTTATAAGCTAATTTTAATACTCGGGCAATGCCAGAGGCACAGCTAGTACATACATATAAATGCACGTATAAGTATATATATCCATATATGTTACATATATGTATATACATGTATATTCAAATATATTACATATATGTATATATAGCGTGTATATATATTATGTGCATGTATATATAACAGATATATACGTAGTATATATATTAAATACGTATATATAGTATTATATACATATTTTATATGTATATAATATGTAGAAAGCATTATATATGCAAATAATATGTATATATATATATTCATATATACATGATATATATAATATATATTATATATACCTATATGTAATAAAGATGCATATATAACAACTCTCACAGCTGAAATGAGCAACAATTCTGAAATGAAGCTGATTTCAAATTAGAGTTATAATGTAAATTGTAATCTGTTCAATGAGGACCGTGGATTTATTAAATATGCATAAAATATTCCATATTTGTCAACTACAAAAACTAACAAATGAAAATAATAGTACATGTAGCTATCACTCAGATTGTCAGCCAGCAGATTTGAAAAAAAAAAGAACATAAATATTTTGTTAGAATGAACACCTGTTTCACAACAGCTTATAAATTCAAGTGGAACGCTGGAAAGCTTAGCTTTGACGTCATGGCATACTCCCTGTTGGCATTTACCACATTTCTCTGGTAAGAATTTCACTGCTTGCAACTAATTTTAGTTCTAACTATTAGCTTATCTGCATCTAGAATTTATGTTTTCAAAGGCATTCAAACTAATCGGCATTTTAGCTAGGTTTTCAACTGAAATGGTGTCAATGGTAGGTCAGGGTCTCGCCAAAAACAGCAAAGTACCCTCTTCTTTATTAATAGCCACAAATATCGTTTTGATGTTTAAGCGTTTGATAATTTTGAATGCAATTTTAATTCTTATTTTTTATATAAAGCACTTGCGGAATTGACATTTTAAAAAAACAAACCAGACAGCTTTAAGTGCAATGTTAAATCCTATTTTTTACACATAACACCCTCAGACTTGACATTTAACCAAAAAAGACCAAACAAGTAAAATGAAAACTCTATAGGCACTCAAATATTACATTGCAGCACTTATTGTTGTGCAGTATTACTGTATATCTATTGGTTCTTCAGTTTTGAAAATGTTGAAAATTTATAAATGGATATGTACAGTAACTATTAGCTTTGACCTAATTAACAGAGCACTATATTTTAGTGTGCAGCAAAAACATTAATTTACAATTTTTTAATGAGTTGCCTCGCTTTTGTAGGCAAGATGATTTGTTTATCATAATTCTGTTGCCAATATGAACAAAATATTTTATGTTTATTATTATTGTTTATGAGTGCACTGCCAGTTCCATGCACCGTGAGAGATCATCATGTAATAGCTATGTGCACAATTATACTTATATGAGTAGTACAGGCAGTAGTTAGTGTGTTGGTCCTTCTAAATATCTGACCTAAGTTCTGGTGGAATGCATTTTTTAAAGCTCTAAATTTGACTTAGGACAGAGGACTGAACACTATTGTAGTAAAAATTCCTAAAAGTAAAAAAGATGCTAGAGACTCTTTAAGAGGCAGGTTCTCAGAATCCAAATGTAGTTTTGAGACGAAATATTCTTAGCCTTCTGACAGAAGGCAGCGGGGCAAATGTGTGCACACAGTCTCACACAAACACGGACTCATGCACACTCACGCTCGCACACACTCATGCCCACACACACACATGCACGCACACACACAATCACGCACACACACACATGCATGCACACGCACTCATGCACAAACACACATGCACGCACACACACACACACACACACACACACACATGCACGCACACACATGCACGCACGCACACACGCACGCACACACACACACACATGCATGCACACTCATACACACACAATCACGCACACACACGCACGCACACACACACATACATGCACACACACGCACGCACACACGCACACACTCATGCACACACACACGCACACGCAGACACTCATGCACACACACACGCACACGCAGACACTTACGAACAGTGAAGAAGTGGAATATAAATGTTCATAGATTATTGTTGCAGGAGTGCAGCAACTTGTGTTGAAATTTTACACGAATACTGCAGGCTATCTGATAAAGAAATAGATAAAGCCATAGTAATAAAGACATTGTACAGTGGTGAAGAACAGTGAGAAGGAAATGCATTAGCTTGAGAAATCAGGAAATAAATGGTTAACTATTTGCATAACACAATGATTTGTATTCCTCTTAGAATATTAGGGTTAGGTAATTTATATTTTTTATTCAAGATTACCGCAGATTTATCCAAATATGTTGACCTGCTGATAGTAATGCAACAGCTTAATCAATATACATTCAAACAACCATAGGTAGATCAAAGTGGTTAGCTTAAGTTGAGGTACCTAGAAATATTTGTAGGTAAAAATTATAATGTAACTATGGTTACTAGTATGTATATCATGTTAGCTATGCTATGATACTTTACCTATGATTACAAGTATGTACATCATCTAAGGTACAACATGGTACTCCACCTATGATTACTAGTATGTATATCATCTCAGCTATAACATGATACTCTACCTAGGATTACTAGTATGTATATCGTATAAGGTATAACGTGATACTCTACCTATGATTACTAGTATGTATATCATCTAAGGTATAACATGATACTCCACCTATGATTACTAGTATGTATATCATATAATGTATAACATGAGATTCTACCTATGATTACTAGTATGTATATCATCTAAACTATATAGTGTGATACTCTACCTATGATTACTAGTATGTATATCATCTAAGGTATAACATGAGACTCCACCTATGATTACTAGTATGTATATCATCTCAGCTATAACATGATACTCTACCTAGGATTACTAGTATGTATATCGTATAAGGTATAACGTGATACTCTACCTATGATTACTAGTATGTATATCATCTAAGGTATAACATGATACTCCACCTATGATTACTAGTATGTATATCATATAATGTATAACATGAGATTCTACATATGATTACTAGTATGTATATCATCTAAGCTACATGTATATAGTGTGATACTCTACCTATAATTACTAGTATGTATATCATCTAAGGTATAGCATGATACTCTACCTACGAATAATAGTATGTATATAATATAAGATATAGTATGACAGACTAACTGCGTTAACTGGTATGTATATCATCAATGGTACATGTATAACCTGATACTCTTTCTATAGTTAATAGTAAGTATATTACACAAGCTATAGTATGATACTCTACCTGTAATTACTAGCCTGTATAAATCCTACAGAAAGCAGCACGAAAGATTATATTTGTTTAAACTTGACTTAACCAAACAACATGATAGAGAGATAGCTAAGAATCCTTTGATAGAGTTGGAGTAATATTTAAATAAGAGATGGTGAGTCACTGCCCATAGTTCAATCCATCCTTATCAGGGACCCAAGCATTCTTTTGTAAGCTTATGGGCTAATAGAGTTATTCCTTGTGGGCTAGTAGAGTTATCCCTTCATTCGCACAAAAAGTGATCAACAGAATCAAGTTTTTTGACAAAATCACACACTATATTGTTAACAAAAGTCTAATATACACACAGGATATTTCTGTAAACTAATCTAATGTTAATTTTGTCACACCCAACAGTCAAGCTTTTTGAAAAACGTTTGTGCTGTTGTCAGTTTAGTCTGTCGATATGATTTTAAAATTGTTTGCAAGCATGTTAAACGTTTTAAAATTTGACAATGTTTTTTTATTTAATGTATTTAAAACTTTCACAGTTTCAAGATTTTTTGGCAAACCAAAACTCTCGTGTTACCTTAAACAGATTTAATGTTTAAATTCATTAAAATAATTTTGTTTTTTGGTGTTGTTAACAATTTTATAAATACTTAATACAAAAAAATTAACAAATAGAAAAGTTTTATAGGTTACACAGAATTTGTAATAATAAGTTTTATAATTTATGTAATTTTAAAATTTCACATAGTTATAGAATTTATATAATTATATATGCATTTGTTATAGTTATTTAAAATATTTATACAATTTATGTAACAAAAATTTTAGAATAATTCAAACACGTTCAGAGCAATTATTAATCCAATTGCTGCCTTTTATGTTTTAGTCACCAGGTGCAAAGTAGGGTTGATTGTTCTTCTAGCTAGTTTGTACATTTCTGTTCCGGTTCATTCTATCAGTTAGTAGCCCTACTGCTCCCACAAGAGTTGTGCTCTCCTTGTAGTCACCTTCGTTATACTAGCCCAATGAATCATTCGATATCTCGAATTTAATTGGATAAAATTATCTTGCTGAAGTTTTACACTTTACAGCTGTAGCGACCTAGTTTTGATTTTGACAACAAAACAAAAGTACATATATGTATTAGATAATTACGTATATAAATTATATAATATGTATAATAAATTTGTAATTAGATTGGTAATCCAAAAAGAAACAGCTAGGAGTTAATTGTCATTAACTCCTAGCATTACATATCTGTTTCATTATTAAATGTAATTTCATTAAATGAAATTTTGATTCAAGTTATTTTAATCTAATAATGAAATAGACCTATGCATCAATTTATCAGCACAGATACATGCAGCAGAGACGTATGCATCATATAGATGCATACGTCTCTGGTGCATGTATGGCACTGTATTCCGAACCAGATTTATCCTGGAACTAAATACACGGTGAGTAACTGCACATGGAATTTGACACAAAAGCAACAGCGTCTGGATGCCCTTCGTAACACCACTATTCGTCCTTCCGTGTTTTGAACCACAGATCTACTGTTTACATGCCAGTCCACTAATCACTCAACCACGGCTGCTCGGCAGCCGCAGGTCTTAAAAAGCTTTACAAGTTTTAACTAGTATATCAATACTAGCTGTGCCACCTGGCGATGCCTGGTAATAAAAGTCTTTGGTCAGAAAATTGATTTGATTAATTTGATTTAACACATAACAACATTTGTTCTAACTTCTAAGTTTCATTCTAACTTTCAAACTATATATATATTATATATATATTATATCTATATATATTATATATATATTATATATATAATGAGAATGGTGTTTTGTGTAATTGAAATAAATTAGGGGAAAATAAAAACGACAGTAAAGGTTTTCAAACTTTGTCAAACAACTTTTAAACTTCATATCACAAGGAAAATGTTTCGTGCAGGTCAAACAAATTAAAAAAATAAAACAATTATAAAAAGGTATAGATGTAAATGTGAAATAACTAAACAGTAATACCGAAATTATGTATGTTTTGTTATGATTACAATAAAACATGATTTAGTAATGATACAATTAATACACACTGATAAAACAAAATATAAATCTTGGACATGTTGAATTAGTAATAACAATTCTTGCATAGAAGTGTGTGTATGAAAAAGATCCCTGTTCCAGCCGAAGCTATCCATCAAAACTTTGAATATGACGACACTGGTACCTCTTGATACCGGTACAAATGTAGAAATTAGATACCGTACTGTTTTTGTGCGACCGAATGGAGAGATGATAATTCCCACCGAGACATAATAATTGTCTGTGTGGGAAGAATTGGTCTTGACCTCAGATATAGTAATTAAACCATATGAAAAATGTTTCTTAACAGGGGCATCGTAACGCATAGCCGCATTAGTAAAATAATCAGCGTGCGCTATATCTATAGCCTGAATGACACACATACTTTAGGAAATATATATATATAAATATATATATATATACATGTATATATATATATATATATACGTATATATATATAGATATATGTTTAGTAGAACTGCTTTCAACAAGATTCGAACTTGCACTTTTACTTTTTACACGGCATGCTACCACCTGCCCTAATCACAAACCTTGCTAGATTGTAAAATAATTGTGTACATACTTATTCTCTGCACTATATTTTCACCCTTGATGATCTCTTACGACACACTAGACTACCAGGGTACTAGTGCTACTGAGTTTCAACAGCTTATCCGTTAAAGTTGCCTCAAAGAAACTCCTACAGCTTATAACCAGACACCAGTACCTTGCCAATTCACATTATAAAACAGCTTTATGCAAAAAGAGCATTTTATTTTAATAAACATAATTTACTTGCATACTTTTTGTTTTTATTTCAATATCTAATTTGCTTTAAACAGCATAAATGTAATTAATGTCTATATGTTCCTTTTACTATGTAAATATAATCGTGACTCCACGAGAAAGAACTTTCAGCTACCGTCGGCTCTGGTAACACCACCCGCCATTTTCATTCAAAACTTTGTGGATGTCCAGGACTGTATATTCTAACAAGCTTCAACCTACTAGTAAATACCTGTACCAGCGAACTTAGCCGGAAACAATCATAGAAGTATGCAGAGCTAAAGCTTACCTAGAAATAAAATAGAGGTATTTCGGCAGCAATTTTCAATAGCTAAGGGATTACTAGCTATCTCTATGTTCTCACTGCGACTACTCGCTGTGCACTGTTGACGGATCAGAAAGCAGTCAACATGACTGAGCTATAGGCTCCATTGACTTCACTGATAAGAGTGTTATTTTACAGGCGATAAGAGTATTGGTAATAGAGAAGGAATCAGCTGGGAGTTATGTGTACCGTCTATAAACAAATGCATGCATGAATACGTATGAGTCAATTTTTGTTTGCCTCTGTATATGTATGCATACCTCTGTGACTGTGTTTGTACCTTTGTGGGTGTGTGTGTGTACTTCTATGAGCATGTGTATACCTCTATTAGTGTGTTTGTACCTTTGTGGGCATATGTGTACTTCTATGAGCATGTGTATACTTCTATGAGTCTGTTTGTACTGTTGTGGGTGTGTGTGTACTTCTATAAGCATTTGTATACCTTTATGAGTGTGTAAGTACCTTTGTGGGTGTGTATACTTCTATGAGCATGTGTATACCTCTAAGAAAGTGTTTGTACCTTTGTGGGTGTGTGTACTTCTATGAGCATGTGTATACCTCTAAAAGAGTGTTTGTACTTCTATGAACACGTTTATACCTCTATGAGCTTGAGTAAACTTATTTGACTGCGCATATATCTCTATGAGCGTGTTTGTATCTCAATGAACACACATTTGCTTCTGCGAGCATGTGTATGCTTCTATGAGTGTGTGTATCTCTTCATGACTATATGTATATTTTAGGACTATGTTTACAACTCTAAGCATTCGTATACCTCTATGACCACGTGCATACCTTTATTACCATATTTATATCTCTAAGAGCGTTTTTTTTTACTTCTATGAGCATTTTTAAATGCTCATAGAAGTATTGTAGTGGCAGCCAGCAGAGCATCAGGGCTGTGGAAACCGAATCCCTGGTCACCCCAGTTACTGGGCCGAGCCATTCAATCATTGGAGAAGACTCAGTCACCGTTAGGAATGCTCGAGCTACCGAGAGGACCAAGAAGACTGTAATAGATCACTGGACGCAAAACAAACCCAAAAATAAAAAATATATATAAAAGGAGCACGAAACGATTGTTAAGGCAGAGTTGTACGCACACTTTCTGCATGTTTGCATATTGTGTATTGTCAATCTTACATGTATACTAATGTATACTTATTTATTTAAATATATATTCCATTGGAGTTTAACACTCAGGGCTATTGCTTGACTGTCTTGTGGAGAGTGTTAGGTATTCAAACAGGAAGTCCCTTTATTTAATCAGGTCAAGGTTACATCAATGTATAATAACAAGGTCAAGGACATTCAGTATAATAATAGAGTTAGTAGTAAAGGAGGCCGGCAGTTTCCTTTGCAGTACAAGCTATAATTTTTTTGAAAAGCTGGATACTAAGACTCTTTGCTGTTGAACATTGTTATCAATATTTAGCCTTAAAGTTTTTATTACATTAACGCAGGGGTTAGGGAACCTATGGTTCTCGAGCCATATGTGGTTCTGTTGATGATTGTATCTGGCTCTTTGATAAATCAGTGAAAAAAAGAATCCATAATTTTGCTGGTAATTTAATTACATAGTAATAAAATAATGCTGAAATTACAGCTAAAATAAACAAAATAAAAAATAATGTCCATTTAAATTTTTTTTATTTTCTTTTGCACCTTTTTGAAGTGGCACGCGCAGCAAAGAGATTATAGTGCTTTCTGTACTCCGCTCTGCACAGGCCACACAGAAGACACACAAGACGTTTTTAGATCAAAATGCACACCCTTCAAACCAAAACATGGCTAAAAAAATTGTTATTTGAAAATTGTTCAAAATACATCTAGTTTATTATAATTTTAAATTGCTTAAACATACTAAATTTGTTGGTCTTCCTTTTCCATTTTATGTTTTCGAGATTCAAAATATATATATGGCTCTTCTAAAATTAAATTTTGAAACATGTGGGTTTTTTTACTCTTTCAGTCAAAAAGGTTTCTGACCCCTGCATTAATAGTTTAGAATGCTTGTCTTGACCTACTAAGATAGCGAAACACCAATCTCTAATATCATTTCATTATATATGGAACCCTACAGTACTTGGAAAACTGAATACTAATGCATACTGATGTTATTCATTGTCATCAGTATTATATTTTAATATTTTTATCTCATTCAAGTTTTAGAATGTTGGTCTACAGCTACAAAGATAGGGCAACTCCTGTTCTTATTAGAAATTCACAAACTAGCTTAACTAATCTTGCAATGTTCACTGGTATCATTACTAATAATGATGATAGATCATCAGGTGAGCCAATAAGTACCTGCAAAATTATTCTACAATTCTGGAAAGTGAATGAAAGCTGAATAGTGTGGGTTCGATTCTCGCTTGGTCCAATTTCTTTTTCAACCTCCAACCATGGTTTTGGACAGACAGACAGAAAAATTGATAGACATGTCTTGTATTATAGTAAAGCTTGGAAAAGTTTTTCTAGATTTCCAAAGGGGAAACAACTCTATTTTTATGTTTGTTTCCTACCTCACAGGAATAGGCAGCCCCAAAGCATTGATGCATTTTTTTTTAAAGTTCAGTTCTTAAAGCATTTTTTATCTGGAAGACCTTAAAAAAGGTTAAAGCTAATTAGATGAAGCCAAGAGATCCCAAGATCAGAGCAGGAGTAAATATGACTTGACTAACATATTGTGTCATGGCAGACGACAATACCTGTAACTACTATTTATATATAAATATTTGTGTTTGTTTGTATTCTGTCTGTTCATGTGTTCAGTCATACACTGAATTACGTATATACAAAAAACACAGTTCATAGAAATACAACACAATAAACAGACACAAACATATTTCACAAAAATAAACAAACACCTTTATTTAAATGTTGCAAATATTTATTAAAACCCTTCTGCGCAAAAATTTTTTACTTCTTGCGCAACGCCACACATTCAGCTATATGTATATAAAATCATGCTCTGTTGGGGTCGTCAGCATTGTGTTATAACAAGATTGAATGATATGGCAAATACCTCTTATCTCGATATGCACAGAGATGTAGGAACTGTTTATGGTGGATTAAAATAAACACATAAATACTCAAAAATAAATATGATTATTTAACGCTTTCAAATTATAGAGTTCAAACACGATTTCAAATTATAGCAACAAGTGGCTAGCTCTCATTAATAGGGCTTTACAAAAACTAAACAAGTTACTCAAATATCATCTCTATTGACTTCGATAAGTCAATTTTATTTTATGCACATCAACAATCTTTTCTCTTAAAGAGCGCCCACTCAACCAAGCAGTGACTAGTAAATGTTATACCTATTCGGTTGAAAAATAAATGTACTCAGCATGTGTGAATTTAGTATAGAAAATTTCTTCGATATTTGTCCCAAAACACTAATCTAAATAGGATTAGAGTGCACAGTGTTGTGCAACCTCATAGCTTCTAATTTTGAGCAAAAAGGAATACAATGAATGTGATTTGAACCTGCTACTGTCAAAAGCTATGCTGTATAAGGTATCGCCATCACATAACCCAGAATTGCTTATTACAAAGTAGTGATAAAACTAGATGCTTGATTATAAATTTTGGTTGTTGAATAGAGATCAGTAGTTGTTTAGCGGCCTCAAACATCTGACCGGTGTACAGAAGGTTGGAGTTGAATTCACCAAAAAGCCTGATCTCTGGTGCAAGTCTCAACAAAAACCGATCATACACTCCTGTGTACAGTAAACACTCCTATAACATGAATAATCCATTCAAAGAATGTTTATGTTGAAAGAAGTTCACATGATACAGACAGTAAATTATAAGACAATTGTGTAATCTGTTCCAAGATCTTTCCAAACTCTCCTCTTTCGCCTTAAATTAAGAAAAACCAAAACTTTCTAATGTACAGTAACTATGGTATTTCACCCAAATTCCTCTCTTTGTCAAATCAACCAATGCGTATCAGTCACCCCAAAGAAAAACACTTGTTCAACTGAAGTTGTGCTTTAATAGAACTGGTTTGAACCGGTAGAAAAGTATATGATTTGTTACAAACTTAACGGCTTTTCATTGAGATTGATTTGTCAAGTACGCCAGCTACTGGAGCTTTTCTTGCGCTTCCAGAAAAGCCCAAGAGTAAGGGCAGCATGTAGGATTAGTGTACAGCACTCACCTATATAACCCCCTCTGTTCCGATCCAGCGTTCTAATGAGTGAGCGATGAACTAACCTATGTTTGAAGCAATTATCTCCAAGAATAGCAAATTACAGTGTGAGTACCTTTGGAACAGACAGGACACATACAATATATATACATCCTTTACATTCTTTGTACAGCCGTCTGGATACTTGTTGTCATCGTATCTCATTTCAGCCTTACGCTTGAATGCGTTTGAATGAATTTGATTGTTATCTACTCATTTGTATGTTACAGTAAGGGTTGTGACCAAGAAATAGCAATAACATGAAACCAGCCAATTTTGTACGGCGTATAAATGTGCACAAAAGCTATTACTCATTTAGGATAACAAGCTCGCATTCATAAGCCTTGAGTGGATTGTCAAAACTAGCAACCTGTCAACTATTGTCAACTTCATTGCCAAACAGTACCAAGTGTAGGAACAGTTTTCATTTATAACATGAGCTATCAGAACATTGATTATTTTATTTGGAATTAGAACAACTAGAATAATATATTTAATATCTAAATAGTAGTAAGTCCAGTGATGCTCGTTGTTGCTTTTATTTTTCATCAGACACGCGGGTGGGTGTTGAGACGCTGATTCTCAAAAACCAGATGGCGTTTTTGTAACCAGATATTTTAGGAATTTGATGGAAGGTCGTGAGTATGTTCATATCAAGTTGGACAGAAATAGGCAAAAATGTAAAAAATCATAGCACTTACACAAATTATCATACACATACGCACATGCATACACGTGCATACTCAAGCATAAACACATACACTCGCGCGCACACATGCACACACGCAGACAGGCGCACACACACACACCCATCTTCACATGCATTTGCATACACTTACAAACGCACACACAAATGCATATGTGTATGCATATGCATGCATACACTCACACATGTGTGCATGTGTGTGCATGTGCGGGCACACACACGTGCATGCATACAAATATGCATATATACACATGCAAACACGCATACATACAGAAACATGCATATACACACTCTCACACATACACAGCCATGCATACATACACTCTCACACATACACAGACATGCATACACACACTCTCATACATACACAGACATGCATACACACACTCTCGCGCATACACAGACATGCATACACACACTCTCTCACACACACAGACATGCATACACACACTCTCACACATACACAGACATGCATACACACACTCTCACACATACACAGACATGCATACACACACTCTATCACACGCATATACATGCATACACACACTCTCACACATACACAGACATGCATACACACACTCTCACACATACACAGACATGCATACACACACTCTCTCACACACACAGACATGCATACACACACTCTCACACATACACAGACATGCATACACACACTCTCTCACACACATATACATGCATACACACTCTCTCTCACATACACAGACATGCATACACACACTCTCACACATACACAGACATGCATACACACACTCTCACACATACACAGACATGCATACACACACACATAACCATGCATACACACACTCTCACGCACACACAGACATGCATTCACACACTCTCACACATACACAGACATGCATACACACACTCTCACACATACACAGACATGCATACACACACTCTCACACATACACAGACATGCATACACACACTCTCACACATACACAGACATGCATACACACAGTCAAAGCAGGTTTTATTGTCTTAACTTTGTTTCTAAATTGTTTAAGTTTTTTTCTCCAAGTTGAGAATTTCGTTATTGCCGAAATACACAATGTATTTTAATGGCTTTTCATTTTAGCATTGCAACGCTACTCTAAGCTAAACTACATACCGTAATGTATTATATTTTTCCTATAAACATAATAAATACAAATGTAATAAAAATTGTTTAACAAAATGATAAATACAATAAACATATATATAAGAAATGATGAGCGGATAAATAATTAAATTGTTCGTAAGTATGAACTTTTACTTAGAAAGTAAATTTTACCTTGCTCTATGTTGTCTGCAACATAATATTTTAAATAGTTGTTTATTATTGCTGTTGCAAATAAATTCCAAGGATTCAATTTTAAAATGAAAGAAATCTAATAATCCTTACTGTAGTAAGAGCTGCATTCATCTACTTGTATCTCCAGGACCACTTTTGGAAGTTTGAAAAAATAATGCATCAACTGGGATTTGAACTCACAACATTCAAACTTGTAGACCAGCACACTAACACCTGCACCTGTAATCAACCACTCCCACAGCGCAATGGACTTCTAGGGTACTAGTTATAAATAAAACTAATAATAACTATTATTAATTATTATATAAAAAAAACTATGCTATTTGTTGCAAAAAGTAAACTAAATAGCTCATGATGTAAGATTTGATAGCTCTGTCATTCTGCCACCCTCATTTTTTAATTTTGTACAAAAAATATTATGTTGGATGTGATTTGAACTTGCTACCGTCAACAGCTGTGCTGCGCGGTTTATCATCACATATCTCTGCGTTGCTTGTTATAAATCTCTATTTATAACCATTTTTAAAAAGAAGAAATCTAATATTTTTACTATAATAAAATTAATACAATATAATATATAATATAAAGCATATAAACTGAAATAATAAACTAATAAAAACTAACATAATAACTTATTTTTCAAATAGATAATTAGGTCGGTCTACCTGTCCGAAGCCACAGTTGACAGATAGAGAAAAAAGATTGCTTTTTACTGGATTTGAACCCTCAACATTTAGATTTACTGCCAGATATGCTACTACTTTCACCAATGATCTGCCTTTGAGGCTGGTGATTTCTCACAGAACTCTCAACCGCCAAGGTACTGGCTAGTGATAAGACTAAAATTTGACCATAACAGTGCTTACCCAATGTGGAGAGGTCACGACTATGTGGTCTAAGTAGCCTGACCTGCAAATAGCAAGTTGGGGTCCAAGTCTTATCAAAATCACCAGGAGTGACAGCGAGTGCATTTGACCCAAATCACTCTTTCTGCCAAACCAGCCGATGCAGATTAATTGCTAACTGGAGTTGGTGAAAGCAAAAACCTCAAAGCGCAGTTTCTAAGTGTTTTGCATTTTATAGTTAAAATCCGATTCTTCACATGATTAATATGGTTTTCCTAGTGCAAAGATGGTAAAAAGCCGCAAACACCAAAAACTAGCAAAAATGTAGCACGAACAAGTTGAAAAAAAAAACTAGAGCGTTTATTAAATTGGCTTTATAGCTTTAGATCGTTTTTTAAATGTTATTATGAAGTTTTTATTTGTTTGAACAATAAAATTAAGCAAAAAATGAACACTATTTCTATGAAATGAATAGTTTTTTGCAGAATTTGCATTAGTTTAGAAAATTCAATTTCAAGCATTCTTGTGCTCTTCGTTTTGGTTTTCCTCAGCTCACCAGATGCACGGCAAGCAGCAAGGGAAACAGCAGCATAAGTAGGAGAGGCAGCACCTGCCTTCCGGCTCTTCTTCATAGTTATTATGGCCGCCTCTGCAAAGTATATACATGTATATGTAACATTGAGAATAAATCACCCATATAGATATATCGTTGAGATAGGGCCACTCTAAAGTATTTGAGATTAAGTCGCTGTAAAGCATACGACAGTGAGATTAGATCACTGCAACAGAGAAAATATTTTTTCTTGTCTGATATTTTCTGCTTTGCTAATTTATTCCTTTGAGTTGAACCTAGAGGTTAAAAGGTTTTAACAGAAATGCTGATTTTATTAAGCTAATCAGTTTGCTAGCTCTTAGGTAAAGTTTAAAAAAATTTAAAATCAATCGTTCTTACAAAAAACTTTTTATAGAGCTTAAAGTTTTTTTTGCCAAAGTTTCTATATGTAGAAGCCTATTTTTCTAATTATCTTGGAACATGTAAAACATCGACAAATTTCCATCACACATTTGCATAACTGTTCATGTAAAAAATTTGTAATGAATGCACTTTAATTCATTTATTTGCCAACTACTATATTGTTGGCAGGACAACTCCTAAATGAACTAGCTGTTATATTGTTAACGAAACAACTAATAAATGGACTATCTGTTATATTGTTAATAAGACAACTCCTAAATGAACTAGCGGTTATATAGGTAATAAGACAACTCCTAATTGAACTGACTAGTTCTTACATTGTTAATAAAACATTTTTTGAATGAACTAGTTGTTATATCATTAGTAAGACAACACTTAAATTAACTAGCTGTTATATTGTTAATAAAACAACTCATAAATGGACTATCTGTTATATTGTTAATAGGACAACTCCTAAATGAACTAGCGGTTATATAGGTAATAAGACAACTCCTAAATGAACTGACTAGTTCGTACATTGTTAATAAAGTATCTTTAGAATGAACTAGTTGTTATATCATTGGTAAGACAACCCTTAAATTAACTAGCTGTTATATTGTTTATAAAACAACTCATAAATGGACTAGCTGTTATATCATTGGTAAGACAACTATTAAATATACTAACCTGCTATATTCCATAGGTTGTTTTACAGCATTGTTATTGTCCTGCGCTGGCTTATATTCTACATCACAATCACATCTATGGCTTCTCTTGAACGGAGTGTATTTAATACCTATTCATAAAAATTTAGATTTTGATAAACTTTGAAAGTTGTCATTTCAATTAAAAAAAATTTCAGTTCTTTAAGTAGTCTTTTAAGCACTAAATATTACAAGCAAAAAATATTTGAAAACGAAAACATGTGTATAAAACGGAGTGAAAAAATGAAAGCATTGAGATGTCAGCTTTTTAGAGCTTTTAACCAAATAGAAATATTTTTATATGCTGCCAGCAACCAAAAATTGGAATAAATCAATGATAAAATACCTTTAGACTTGAGACAGGAAGGGCAGTCTAATTTACAATTTTTCAAATTCACACTTGCTGAGTTGTTACTGTTATACAAACAACACTTGCTTCCCTTGTCACAGTTTTGACACTTTTGGACAGGTGTTTCTTTGTAGCTGTGTCTCCTAGTCTTGTGTGAACAGTGGCAGTCTTTGCTATGTGAGGAATGAGTTTTACACATTTTGTGTTTGCGCTTGGTAGATGGCTTGCATCGGCTATATACGACAGAGATATTTAGTTATAAAATGTATAAGTACCAAACTAGCTCTCTCTCTCTCTCTCTCTCTCTCTCTCTTTCTACTAGCTAATATGGGAATAACTCAACCAAAAGCTACAAAGCATAGTTTGGTCATCAAACCTACCAAACCTATAGAAATGAACTAACAGCCAAAGCTATTGTCGTTTGAAGATAGCTGCCGGACTGCTGCACAAAGTTGATAAACTTACACAAAATTTTAGTAGATTCTATCAGAAAATGTTGATATTTCTTTATAATTTTCAACTGTTTGTGATGGTTGAGGTAATCTGACTTTCAAAATGTTTTAGGATTAAAATTTTCAAAACTTTATTTATCGACAAAAGTTTCATTGGCAAATCTTGATCACAGTTGAAATGTTGAAAAAAAGTAAAAGTTCCGAAATAATGTCACTAGTTGCGATCGTTGCTAGAGTTGATTTTTGCTATCACAATCAAGTTGCATATAGGAGCGTCTCTATTCTGTTGGTCTCTTTTCAACTAAGTCGTCATAATCGCGCTTTCATTTGATCCGAGCGTTTTAACCAAGATCAAAAAATATATTAAAAAGTTGTTCCTGTTTATCTTTATGCTGTTTTACCTGTACATAGCTACACTCTCTGATAGTACTTGTTAGTTACCAACGGCAGAGCACCTGTCAACGCTTGACACTTCTACATGTCAATGCCAGACACGCCTATTATCTTGATGAATGCGCACATCTAAACTTTTCCTGTAAATCTCATCATGCCAACAAAAGAATGTAGACAATTTTCGTTTTATTTGCAAGCTTTTCTATATGCTGCTCACTATAGTATTGCTAAATATTTAAACTTGTCACTTTTATAACCTAGAGCAACACTTGTTAGCTAACATAGGCAGAGCACCTGCTAACACATGACACTTCTACATGCTGAATCTAGTCACACATTGTTTGATTAGTATCTACAACTTAACATTAATCTAAATATTTCGTCATTTGAACAAAAAATACAACTTGTACTTTGTTTCAACACTTTTCTGTTGAGTTTATTTTAAAGAAATTTACTAGATTTTTGGTAGTTATAAATTTAATTGATTTTTTTAATTACTTGGTTTATTCTGTTGGGTTCCAAACTTAGATTACGTTGTTCTATTAGCATATGCTGTAACTAATGAACCTTTTCTTTTTTTCTGACTAACTTTTTATTTTTTTTTAAACTAATTTTTCTTCTCCTAATTAGTTTCAACAAAAAGGAAAAAGATACAATTTTGTTTCTTTATTGATAGTCAACCCATGAATTTAGCCAAAAATAGCAAATAGTAAGAATCAAATTCTTACCACAAATGACTGCTTGTAGCAAGCCAAAAATGTCACTATACACTATACAGTATACACACAACTCCATCGCAGCCAGCTGGTTTAGATTCATTGACTTCGGGTTTGACTACCAGAGCTTTTTACTTTAACTCTTAAAAGATTGACTCGCAACAAAATTCACATTACAGTTATTTGGTATCAAAAGGTTCACCATGTTTTACTCTGCTGTGTTGTAGGTGCAAAATATGTGAAAATGTGATTACAAGCTCTTAAAAGCTAAAAAATGAACAGTTAAAAAAATGGCCGTAAGTTGGAACCCCTTAATTTGATGACATATTCAACTCAACGTGGTTAATGTTTTGACACGTGAGGTTATTAAATTAAAGGCCAATAAAAGGCTCAATGTACATGTAACACTTCTTGTAGCAGTAGTTAATGACAAAAACTTCGAGTTCTACCAGAAAGCCCTCATCAAATATAGATAATTGTTACTTTACAGTTTTGTTTCAGTTTGGTCCAATCATCTAGTCATAGTCTGATCATGTGACCCATATTTTCGGCGAATGCTGCGAACAATTTTTTCAGTATTTTTCGTCTGTCACAGGTGCCCAACAGGCTTTGTATGTTTATCAGAAGATGACATGTGCCCACTCGAAGGTACATGATTAAATGTGATACATTAAACATGACACTATAATTAACTCTCAATTATAGTATGAGCTGGTTTAGTCCATCCGTCTGTCTAAAGCCACAATGGGAAAGAAAAAAATATTTGGCTGTGAATGATTTGAACTTCCATCATTTATGTTGCTACATGTAGACTGACACCCTAACTCCAATACTGACTGATGAAATTGCAGCACTTTAGAATAACCAATACGCTTTGCCATGCCCCGAGCGCTGTGACAGATCACCATGAATAATCAGTATATGGAGAATTATCACATAAAGCGGTAAGTTGTGGAGTAGTGCAGTGGTAGTGTGTTTGCCATGGAATCTGTTGCCCCAGGTTTAACCCCCATGCACAGTAATATTTTTTTCCTAACACTCATAGCGTGACTTCAGGCAGACAAACGAAGCAGTAAAAACTATCCGAATGTTTGGCGTTGCACAGGTATTAAAACCAGCTTATAAGCATGAGCAAGTAATGTAGTTGCCATTGGCTAATTTGAGTAGGCTAGTATCTGTACTGCTACACTTATCAATAAAAACCGTGAGGGCAAGCTTAGGTGTCGTTGCGCGTAAATCAAGTCACTATGCATATTTGAACCCAAATAATGACTCATATTGTAAATGAACTCATTGCATTCTATATAGCTTAATGGGTTAGCTTGTTGCCTTGTGAACTAGAGGTTCTGGGATCAAATCATCTGCGATACAGATTTTTCATTGTTAGATTTTAATCGCTATAGCTGGTCAGACAATGACTGAACAATGTCAGGTGAAAAACCTTGAAATATATATATATATATATTATATATATATATAAATAAATTGTTTCCTCACCACGGTTAACCTGTATGGGTGGTAGTTTCTGCTCTAACTCGGGTTTCCTACCATAGACCTGGGAGTTTGAGCACTCATATAATATGTTATATTATATTAATAATATATATAATATATATATTTATATATATAAATATATATATAGATATATATATATGTAGATATATGTAGATATATACATATATATATATCTATATATACGTAATATATACATATATATAGATATATATATATATGTATATATTACGTAAATAAAAGCGTAAGATTCGAGCAGAGTGCTCAATGATAAAATCAGAGCGAGTTAAAATCAATAAGACAGACTATAACTTTAAGTAAAACACTTCATTACTAATAGTTTCCTGCTTGGTAAGAGCAATCTTCAGATTCTCAGGTCTGAAGATTGCTCTTACCAAGCATGAAAATAATAGTAATAAAGTGTTTTATCTAAAGTTATAGTCTGTCTTATTGATTTTATATATATATATTATATATATACAATGTATATATATATATTATAATAAATATTTTGTAGATACTTATTCTTATGTAATATATTGCCACACTTGATGATCTCCCACAGCACATTAGGCTACCAGGGTACCATTTTATATATGGAACATACTGGCGTACAAAACTGCTAAAAAAAAAATTTTAAACCAACTGCCACTGCTAATGCTTTACACACTCACCTATTATACTGGTTACATTTGTGCTGACCTCTATGACAATTTCTTTGTGTGTTCTGGCAACGGCTTGAGGCCTTGCCACCACAATGCTGACGGCAACTCTGATATCTATCAATGTTGTTGTTTGTGGAGTCACCAATGCGGTAAGATGTGTGGTTGTTATTTGCACTAAATCCTGAACCTCGTAGATTGGAGGGCTAAAAGATAGTTTTAGGAAGGATTTGTTGAATATAATAAAATATTGTATTTAAATTAGAATTCTTGCCAATTTTTCATTTTTCTTTTCATCAATCTCTAATGAAAAGATGCAATACAGTTAAATTTGATCCAAGCATGTTATAGTTACTAACATTAATTTAACAATAAATTAGAAAACTAAATCACTGTTTAAAATAAATGCTTTGATTGCTTAAAAACTTTAACAAAAAAGTACTTTTGTTTAACTTATTGGCATTCTGATTTAAAAACAAATTTATAAAAATATAATGTGTGCATCTTCAAATAAAAAAATTTGTTCAAGCAAAGAAAATACCTTTTTTCTGAAAAAGAATTTAATTTTAAAATGAAAAACATATCATTTAAAATCTTTTAAAAATATACTGCTAAAGCACTTTACAAAAAATAAAAGAGAGTTTGTTCTAAGAGATGAAGTTAAATACAAATAATTCTTTATTTTTCTAGTTTAATGACAGTTGAAGTACTTGCAAACGCCATCAAATCTCAGCACAAATATCTCATCACCTACCATCTCTGCAATATACATCATTAAAACACCAAATTGCCCCTGCAACTTTCAAGTTACTAAAATTTCTGAGCTACAAATCTAAAATACTGCTTCTTTTAAAATTGTCAAAACATTGAGTTTCTAAAGATATGAGTAGAAATCTTTGCCGCATCTGTCTGTCTGTTTCCACGACTAGAGGTAGGGGTAAAAAATTGTTTCTGGAACATTGGAAAATTGGAAAACTCTGCTGGAAAATTAGAACTCATAACATTTTGCGTAATACCTAGACACTTTAACAGCTTCCCCAATCGACCCCCTTCCAATGTTTTTAAATAATCATGGACAAGATTATATTTTTTGCTTTATTGGCACTTCTGACCACCTCTTACTAGATTAATATAATGCTTGTACTTGGCTATTGCAAGTTCAAAAACGTACATACACCTTGAGTAAATTATTTTAGGGTAAGTATTATAGAAGTTAATATTTGTATACTTGCTTTTAAAATCTCAAGGTCATAAAATCTCTAATTTGCAGACACCTGTCATTTTTAAATTTATCTGTTTTAAAGATGGACTTGGACAACATTTGAGTAGAATTTGTCAAAAAGTATCAGTGTTTTTCAATTATTTGCAATTGTTGCAGACTGCCGGGATGTTCCAAGATTGAAATTGATAAAACTTTATTTTGGTTAAAACGCTCAGATCAAGCCAAAGAGTGATTATGATGTCTATAGTTGCAAAGAGACTGAAAGAATAGAGATCCATAACACTGCAACTTGAACACAATAGCCTATATAAACTGTTGCAATAATAACAACTAGTGACATCATTTCAACACATAATTTTCATCTGAACATTTTAACCACGATCAAGCTCTGTTGACTTTAATCTTCAAACATCCTGGCAATCAGGATCACATTAAAGAGCAAAAACAATCACAAACGACAGAGAAATAACGTCATAGACCTAATAGTCAACAAACATTCAAGTTCCTTAAACTTTGAACTGTAAGTCTCATAGAGCTGTAGTTATATGAACCTAGAACCCTAAGACCTGAAAGCTCCGTTGACATAGCACTCCATAGCTATAGAGCCCTAAAGCATAATAGACCTAAAACCATATAGCCCCATAGACCTTCAACCCTGGAGCCTAAACTGTTAAATCCCATAAATGTAGAGCTGCAAACATCTATAAACCAAGAACTTCAAACATCTAGAGACTCATTGATATAAATCCTCACAGACCTAGAGTTATTTGAGCTAATGCGCAATAGGCTCAAAAGTCTGGAAATCTGAAAGTCGTTAGCGTAACACTTTCATGAGCCTCGCAAACTGTACCAACCATCAACAGAGTCTATGGTTGGTACAGTCCAACCATAGACTCTGTTGATGGTTAGATAAGATCTACTCTATTTCTGATAAGATCTACTAAAATTATGCCTAAGTTCATTTTTAAGCAAAATTTAAAGCAAACTTAAAATTTCTTATTGCAAACTCATCTTTGCATAATGCTTGTTAAAAATTGAAAATATTTACAAGTATATCAAAAATTCTCTAATTTAATAAACTAATAAAATAAGCTCTATTACCAGATTGTTGAATAAAAATTACTAATAAAATAGTCATGACTAGCAGAGGATATCAGCAAATTGAATTTGTAACACTGAACTTACAACATTATTAAGAGATCCATAGGAGCCACTCTCAGCAGCTAAAATAAAAAAGTTTTTATGTGTATAAGAGGGTCTCTGACATAGAACACATAGACAAATGAAACAATTCTAAGCAGTGATAAGCTACTGATTGTCTTCATTAGCAAGAACGATTTTGCAATTATGAGCTTATATTTTATCCCCTACTAGCGTGTTACTAGCTACCTACTAGTTGTTACTAGCTACCTACTAACATGTTACTAGCTACCTACTAGCATGTTACTAGCTACCTACTAGCATGTTACTAGTTACCTACTAGCATGTTACTAGCTACCTACTAGTGTTACTAGCTACCTACTAGCATGTTATTAGCTACCTACTAGCATTTTATTAGCTACCTACTAACATGTTACTAGCTACCTACTAACATGTTACTAGCTACCTACTAGCATGTTACTAGCTACCTACTAGCATTTTACTAGCTACCTACTAGCATGTTACTAACTACCTACTAACATGTTACTAGCTTACTATCACGTTGCTAGAGTATCATGAAAGCCATCTAGCAAAACATGCACGCTTGTATTGATTTGATCAAAATCAATTTTTTGCAGATAATCAACCTAAGCTGAGAAAGTAATCAGCACAACTTGTTTTTTTTATTACAACGAAAACTAAAATAATATTTATTTTGCATAAAATTTTATTTGTTAGCTAAAAGTGAAAGACATAATAATGTCAACCAGGTAAGCATTTAAAAGGCTGAACTTAAAATCTTTTAGGTGAAGTTTTGTTTTATAGTTACTCTCGTTACCAAAAATATCAAGTCAGCTCGGCTTCTGTAAGTTGTAACAACAAAAACATGATACAAACCACCTTGAGTGTAAAAGCGTTAAACGTAACTATTCACGATGTTAACATTCTGGGTAGCAAGAAGGCTATGCATTTGTTTTTTTAAATTTACTTATGAAGTATTTTAATTTTTACAAGGTTGTGCAATTTTTCAAGTGTCATCTACTTGTGATTGCCACCATTAGACCACAAACTCAATTCAAAAATTTGGTGAGATTTTCAATAAAAAAATTTTAAGACAATAAATAAATTTTATTTTTTTCTTTCTTAAAATGTGTACATAACCTATTGGTCGGCCTAATTTTGACTAATCGTGTTAATGTGCGCTAATTTTAGTAAAATAAATAAACGATGAAACAAGCTATGTATACTCAAAGCTTTAGTTTTTAAGATGCTTTTTTCAAAAGGAGTTATTGAAATCTATATTGGATCATTTTTCTACTAGGTCTGAAATAAACCATGTTATGGTTAAGCTTGCCAGCTTTTGTAGAAGTTAGACAAAATGGTAGCTTAAGATATACATAGTCTGAGTAAATATACTACTTGCAGGTAATATATCTTTACCTGCTAAATCATCTGCTAGAGTTTCCTCTTCATCATCATTCTTATTTTGGCGGAAGCACTTTCGACAAAACAGACAAATGTCTACTCCGCAGGCACAGGCAAGGCACAGAAAGACACTATAAATTGACAATATGGCTGCAAATGTTGGTAATAAATGATTTAAAGAGTTAAAAGGGTTAAAGATAAAGAGTTAAATTAAAAGCAACTTTATCTATCAAGCTAAATATAGTATCTCAGCATCTAAAAACCTGGCCTGAGATCTTCATCAGTATTTAAGGTTCTTAGGCAATGACAACCAACAAATTGTTGTTTTAGAATATCTATTTATTGCTTATTATTTTATTTATAATTTTATTTAATTATTATTTTATTAATTTATTAATTAATACCACTTGTTCATTGTGTATCTGTCTATTAGTATGTGTAAACACTATTTCAACACTTTTTGGAAAATTTCATCAAAACTTTATGCTCCCGGCCTTCCACTAAGTCACTAAAAATAATTGGTTTGTAAGCTTTCTGTGGTTCTTGAAAACCAGCCTCCTAAACACCCCCCTACTAGCTATCTGATCGAAAATCTTACAACTTTCTTTGTTTATATAAATTTGCGACAAACTATTTTATTGGAAACTCAAAATTAGGCCTTTTGAACGCATTAAAGGCTAGTTCATACTATATCACCGTTTGGCAGCGTTTTCTTTTGGCGTTGTTTACCGAATAGGTGAACCAACGGCTGATAGCATTGGCGAAGCAATGCAGATAGGTCGAGAAAGCTTGCGGCTGTCAAACTTTCCAGATGTTTCGCTGAGCATTGACGACAACCTGTATAATGTGAACTTTTTCGACAATAGTAATTTACTGTTGCTGATAGTGTGTTTCATCTAAGGCTGTTTATAGTTGCCCTGGGACTAGTACTTAATTCAAGCACGCAAAAAACAAAGAGGTATCTTTACAAAAAATTAACAAGAAAAATTAGGACACTATGTCAAATATGTAGTATTTGGTGATGCAAACATGGCTGGCTTTGTGATAGTGTGATATCGTTATCATCGTCGAACCCCAAAGTATTGTGGCATCAACAATTAAATATGGCAATATAGCGGGAACCAGCCTTAAGAACTATTGCCCTCAATGAACAAATTTATGGATTGTTGTCATGAAAGCAGCATGTGCAATTTGTGTTAAACATCTACACACTTAATGCAGACTACTTGATTGAAAATGAATAAAATCCCGAGCAGCACCAGACCTAATGTTAGTAATCATATAAAATTTATGTACTGTAACAGGTCTGTATTCCCTGGTTGCAAATTGGGGCGGCTAATGTTAGGCGACTAGTTATAAGCATCTGGAGGTTTGGAGGGGTGGTATCAGCCCCCTCAACAGGTTTCTTTCATTTAGGGCCTCAACCGGGCATCTCACGTAAAGTTTAAAAAGATTTTATTGAAAAGTATAAACATTTTTTCTATTATTTGAGATGTGTTTGCTTTAGGTTATGTGACTGCCAGGACATTTTCAGATTAAAATAGGCTAACCTTGACCGCAGTTGAAACGCTAAAAAAAACATTTTTTCTTTTGAGCGTTTTAACAAAAATCAATTTTGCCGATTTTATTTTAAGTTCATCTGAAGGTTTTTAAGCTTTCGTTGGACCATTGCCAAACGGATGTTTGTTAAAACTTGACCTTTTGCAAACCTTTATAAAAATCGTTACCAAAAATAATTTGCCGATCATGGTAATAATGACGCCCAAGAACTATTAAAAGTTAATAATTATCTCTATGGCTTGGAATAAAGTGATATTCTACAGCGATAAAAACTGTTCCCATAGCTGTTGGGCAAATAACTGTTCGAGTTAATGATGTTGAGGTCGAGTTATCTAAAGCAGTTTATCATTGCGTGAGAATGGACCAAACAAATTTGCGCGAGTTAACCAAGTGTTCGTGATAAAATTTTACATTTTATCCGAGGGCGAGTTCTCCGTGTTTGACTATACTTAGCCGCCAAAAATTCCTAAAAAGTTGGGGCGGCTCGGCCGGCTAGCCGCCCTAGGGAATACGGGCCTGTACTGTAAGAGCCAAAATTTTTGCTTATAAGGTTTGTCCACAGATTGTTTGATTACTAACTAAATGCAGAGGAAGGATAGCTCCATTGTTATGTAAGTACAGAAACTTTACTGATACTTCATTTTGTACTCTTTGTCAAAAGAAAAATAATGTAAAGCACCCTTCATACAATGAATATGTTTTTTATTTTTCCTCATTTTGTACTCCAACTCTAAAGCAGGATAATCTAATACAAAAAAATTTTTTTTTAATTATTATTAGGCCTATTCCTTTAAATATAGCGATTTAGTTTGTAGACTAGGGAAGATAACTCCAATGATTGTTGCTTTTTCATTCGAAATCGGTTTTTTCTTAAGCTCGTATTCAGAAAGAGATAGTTTTTTTAGAAGTTTTAGTTGAAAGAAGTAACCGCAAGAACAAAAAGAAACAAATTAAAAGTTTTACCGTCCAGTGCAACAACAAAATACAGATAGATTAGTTGGTGGTAATCAATTTTTAACCTGAAGTGTTGTGTTGTTGCTTTGCTTTACATCTTTCAAATGCTCTTAAAATATTGAAACAAAATGTGTTATTGCTTTGACTTAAGAAAAAATATTTAAAGTAAAGTAAAACATTATTTTCTACTTTAGGTTGCCGATAAGTCCGTAGGTTAAATCGAAAAACACATTGCAAGCTTATAATTGAACTTACAGAAAATCTTTGGAGATTTTATAAAAATTATTGGTATTTTTCTTATCATTTCCAATTATTTTTTATGTTTGAAATGATCTAATTTCCTTGATGATTTATGACTAAATTCTATAAAACTTAATTGTAATTTAAACCCTTAGATCAAGGGAAAGTGTGATTATTACGTCTATAATGGTAAAGAGATCGTCAGAATAGAGACGTATAATGCTTCAACCTGAATGCAATATCAACAATAGTAACGATAGCAACTAGTGACATCATTTTACATGTATTTTTCTTCTGAGAATTTTATTTATGATTAAGATTTATTGATTTTAATCTGGAAACACCCTGGCAGCCGAATCACCTCAAACTTCAAAAACAAAAATGATAAAAAGTGCCGATACTTTTTAATACAATCTACAAAAAAATTGCAATAAACTCATTTTTAAGAAGAGTTGTTATACATTGTAGAACTTGTTTGAAAGGTTGAAATTAAAAGTTCAGCCCAATTTAGACATTTGAATTTGAAAGGACGATTTTTAGTTTTTTGGCAAATAACTTTATTTATAAAGGCTAACAAATTTCAACCAAGTCTTTAGTTTTTACAATTACATATCAGCATTATTGTTAAATTTAAATACTATTGTTAGTTATGATATACATTGCAATTATCTGCTTGAAATAGATACTATACCCACTGCTTGTGAATATGTGGCTATTTTCACATATTCACTTGTTGAATATTGTTGACATAGCCGCAAATTCACATATTTATATTTTATCAAAAATATATTTATATTTATAATAAAATATAAATATATTTCTAATAAAATATAAATATTTGTGTAAAATATAAATATGTTTATATTTTACATATTTTTAGTAAATATTCGTTATATCTTCACTATATACGTGGCTAAATATTATGTCAGTGGTTGGGTTGGTACTGTGATAGGCTTATCTTAAGTTTAGCATCGCAATTGTCACTTTTGTTATACAAACAACTTATGAAATTCATACACCGTGTAGTGGGGTTTGAACCACTGACCAAATGATAGACCATTCAAAGCACTAACCAGTACTCTACAGCCACTCATCTTACCAAGGGCTTTAATGTTTATCATTTTTGAAAGCGCATTTTGTAAATCTTGACTAACCTGTCATCTTACCTGATTACCATCACGATGACTCCAATCCCTCCGATGAGAAAAGAAAACCAAAATATGTCATCATTCTCCTTGCCAACATGCTCATCTGCAAGTGCGTCAAGAGCATCTTCTGATGCCGGCTCATCATGCTTGTCAGCAGCGATGCTGCCGAAGCATATCAAAATAAATGTAAGTTTCATGACAGCGGCTATAAGAGCTTCCATCTTGTAGCATTCTACATAATACAGCCACAGTTCAACAATACCTAATAAAAATTAGGAATGCAAATGTATGCATTATTCAGCATGCCTTTTGGCAAGACTGGAATGTCTTATTTCGAACAGAAACGGCTTCGTAAGATCTAAGCTTTGAGAGCCTGTACTTAAATCTGGAGTTGATGAGATAACTACCCAAGGAAAGGAATATTTCTGGTTTGGTGCTGCCAAACAATGAAGGAGATGCCTTGGAAGAAGTTCAAAAGAGGTAAATGCTGTACTATGATTTAGAAATATCGACATTCCTAACATAAGTAAGCATGTTCTAGAAGTTTCTAGTTGCTGCTAATTCAAAGTAGTGTTTACCAATTTAAATTAAGTTGAATTTTATAAAATTTATCATAAAAGCTAAATAATAGCAATAAAACAAATGAGCAAAACCATTTCTCTCATGCGCTGAGTCTTTATAGTAAATGCTAAATGATTTACCATAAAAAGGTGATATATAATATACATCCCATTTTAATGGTGATATATATTATATACCACCGGAGTATATAAAACTTATATAACATATACATCTTATATATTCTCAGTCTTTGCTGTATTAAGAGACATGGGCATCTTTTCATTGTCACAGTTGGAGATTGCAAAAAATATTACTTTCAATAGGATACGAACTTTGAACTTTCAGTCTGATAGACCAATGCTCTAATAACTGCACCAGTCTGTTACTGTTTCAAATAGTCGTTTCCATAGTTATTACGCCTGACGATCTCTCATGGCACACTAAACTGTGATGGTGTTAGTCTATTCGGTCAAAGCGGCGGTTGTAGCTTGGGAAAAAGAATTGCATGGTAAAGGATTTGAACTCCCAAATTCCATCTTCATAGACCAGCATTCGAATGCCTGCACCAATCAACTGCCTTGCAGGATTTTGGAATAATTATGCGTATATTTATTTCACCTGTCCATCTACTACAGTGCACTGAGCTGCCTGGTTACTAGCCCTATTAAAGGTGGGTAGCAAATAGCTAAACATCTCGTGTCTCGCTGAGTGGGAAGATAAAAATTAGCAATTAAGACACTTTAGAAATTTTATTTACTGCTTAGTGGTCTAGCATGCCTGACCTGCGAACAGTAGGCAGAGGTTCAATTCCTAAAAATGGCTGCTTATGATAGTAAAAATGTATGCAACCTTAGCAACTGGGCATGACTCCAGTCGTCAAGGTTTTCTTTGCCACTTGGCTCAAACATATCCAATCAGCATCACATAGCTATTGTTTGAGTAACAATGCCCTCAGGAATGCACAGCTTCCGGTAATAGCATACGCTCCTTATAAGGAGTTGTCTACACACAAATAATTTTTTATGCTGTTCAATATTGGAACAGGCACTATTTCTGTTACTTATAATGTCTGACCTTCCAGAATTTTTTTAGACCACCCAACAAGACTAAAAACACTGGTTTTTGTATCAGTCACTCCTTTGGTTTTAAATCTAAGTAATTATTTATTCACTGCAAGTCGCAACTTTCTATTTGATAGTAACACAGCTAGATTAAAACATCTTAAAACAAAGCATTAGCCTTTGTCTCCCTTGATAAATACTGGTTACAGTGCATTCTATGCGGCGTCGCTTTGCAATTTGTAGGTTTTTTACGTATCTCAAATTGTGTTGTTGGTATAGATTCACTCCATTTAATTGTATCTAATACAATTAAATTACAGATCATTGTGTTAGATATTTGTAGTTTTCGCAACCTTTTTCCATCTGTATTTGTATTTTGGTTAAATGTAGCTATGATAAAGCATTGTTGGCCATAAACTTTCAAAAACTCACCAAAATTTTTTTACCTCTGTAAACACCATTTTAGTACAATTATTCACATTACTATATTTTTCTTATAATAGTAAAATGGCTTTTAACGGTAATAGCCAAACATCCTGTTTTATTAACTACTTGCTTTGACCTTAACGCTGTCAGAATAAAAAACAATAAAAAACCTTAGTAATTTTTATGATGGATTATCGAAGTAATTTTAATTACAGTAACTGTGGTAACTATTGGAACTAATTAGGAGTAGTCTTCTCATAAGCAAACGATGAGTAGACAAATTCTCGAAAGGATGCTTTCTAGGTTTGCGGTTCTCCCTGCTGGTTTGTTTAGCAATTCTCCCCGTTTGTTGGTTTGGCATTTTTTAGTGTGCAGTGTTTTTTTCTGGTTTTATTGCTTGGCCGTACTATATGTAGAATGAAAGAGAACGTGTTTGTTGAGTTCTGAGCAGATGCCATTATGATGGATGGATAAACTTTAGTATATTACAAAAATACGTTTTAGCCGTTTTATTTTATAAACAGGAAGAAGAAGGAACATAGACGTAGCTATTATAAGCTTTAGTAATATAGCATAGACATCGATACACACTTAGTACCCACTAGTAATGTAAAAATGTTTCGTGGTGAGAAGACAACCACGAAGTGTAAACAAAACAAAAAGGAGAAGATAACTGAAAATTGTAGAACAGTAATGCTAATTAGTAAACATTAGTCAGTCTAATCGTGTGCAGATTGTATTATCTCAACAGCCCCTCTCAATCTGCAATACCCAAGCGTGTTACAGCACTGGTAAATTGTGGTTTCGCCAGCGCTTTAGTCATACAGTCTGCAGGGTTATCACAACTCGGGATGTATTGATATTTGATGTTAGACTGCTCTCTGAGAAAGTGGTAGCGAATGTCTATATGCTTTGTACGATTGTGTTTAACTGGATCACCTTTAGCAAGTGATAGAGTACCCTGATTGTCGGAGAAGATTGTGTTGTCGTTTGATTGTTCAATGCCAAGACTGGAGCAGAATGAGCGAAGATAGATCATTTCTTTGACAGCTTCTGCTAGTGCCATATACTCTGCCTCACAGGATGATAAAGCCACGGTTTGCTGTTTCTGTGTCTTCCAGCTAATAGGTGCACTGGACTGCCCAAGTGTGAATACATAGCCTGTGGTAGACTTTCTGTCTTCGGTGTCCCCAGCCCAATCTGAATCGGTATAACCAATAAGCTGATTATCTGTTGGTTTGAAAGTCAGTGAATAGTTTTTGGTGGCTTTGAGATATCTCAGCACGCATTTGGCTGCGGTGATATGCTGCGGTCCTGGTTTCTCCAGAAACTGTGACAGTTTGGAGACTATCCAGCTGATATCTGGACGTGTTGCAGTCATGAGATAGATCAAACTGCCAACCACTTGACGGTAAGGATAATTTGATTTAAGAACCTTGTTGTGTTCATCCTCAGTAGCTTTTTCTAAAACAACATGTTTATCAGCAGGTGTTTGAGTAGGATTACATTCAGTCATGTTAAATCTTTTTAGAATACTATCAACATAGCGTTCTTGTGACATTGAATAGTTGCCATTGTCAAGACGTGAAAAGTCAATGCCAAGAAACCATCTCAACTCACCCCTGTCATCCATGCTGAACTTTTGACTTAGTTTCTGCTTGGTTCTATTGATTGATGTGAGTGTGTTGCTGGCCACTATAATGTCGTCAACCCAGAACAGTATGTATATTAGCTCGTCGTCTGCAGCTCTGTTCTTGTAAACACAAGGATCGTTCTGAACAGCCTGGAAACCTTCCGTCTTTAGAAACTCAATTAGTGTTTGGTGCCAGTTACGTCCACTTTGTTTTAGGCCATAGATTGACTTCTTTAGGTGGCAGGTGAGCTTTGTATTTCTTTCATCGGTTTGAAGATAACCAGCTGGTTGCTCAAGGTAGATATCTGTATCTATTGGAGCGTTAAGGTAGGCCCCCCTTAACATCTAGTTGGTGAAGTATGAGGTCACTGTTGGTTGCCATTTGCAGTATGGATCTAATTGAGGAGAATCTAGTTGTGGGAGAGTAAGTGTCAAAGTAGTCTACCCCATATGTTTGTGAGTAGCCTTTTGCGACGTATCGTGCCTTGTACTCAACTTGATTCTTTTATTTTCCTTGCTTCAACGTATATACCCACCGACCTTTGGTCTCAGATCGATCGCTGGGTAATGGCTTGATCTCCCACGTTTCGTTAGCATTAAGCGAATCCATTTCTCTGTCCATTGCTGCTTTCCAGGATTCAGCATTTTTAGAACGAATAGCTTCTTCGTATGTATTTGGGATATCCATCAGTACTTTGTAAGCATAATCAGTGGTGGTTAGGTAGTAGTCAGATAAGTACCTTGGAGGTCTACGTTCTCGTGTTGGTCTGTCATCCGGTACAGCTATATCAGATGTACCATCTGTTTCATTTAGCTCTTCGGCTGATATGTGTGCATCGTCATTCTGCTCTGGATGAGATACCCGGGTAGCTAGACCAGATGACAGATCACCATCCCCAGCAGGCTCTGTGCGTTTACCTTGATTAGCACTGAGCGGAACCATGAGGGCTTCCTGTTTACAAATGGCTAGCGGAGAAGTTGAATTTACAGTTACTTTCCTTGAGGTGACCACTTGTTGGTTTGTTTTGAGAACATAATAACTTTGACTAGTTGTATTGATACCAAGGTAGATGCCTTCATAACCTCTGGTATCCAGTTTTAATTTATGTCCTTCATTGTAGTATGTACATGGTGCACCAAAAGTATAAATGAGTCTCATATCTGGTTTGTGATTCGTGAGGAGTTCATATGCTGTCTTGTTAGTGCGCCTTTGGTAGCTTCTGTTGCGTAAGTATTGAGCGTGACGCACGGCATATGTTCACAAATTCTTGCTTAGATTGGCATCAGATAGCAGGCATCTGGACATTTCTAGCAGACTTCTCCAATTACGCTCGGCTTTCCCGTTTTGATATGGGGAATATGGTGCTGTAGACGTGAACTTGATTTTGTTATCTAGTAAGACATTCTGAAATTCTGTACCAGTGTATTCTCCGCCATTATCAGAGTGTATCTCTTGAACATTTCTGATAGGTGTCACATCACTTAGGAATCTTTTTAGTGCCCGGTGTGATTCCTCTTTACTGCGTAGAAAGTAGAGGAAAAGCATGCTTGAGTATTCATCGATGAAGCTGATGATGTACTTCTGTCGATCCTTTGATGTGGGATTGATCGGTCCAGCTATATCAGTGTGGACTCTTTGCAAAGGTTTTGTGGCATGTGTTGGTGTTTCATCTTGAGACTTTGGTTGCACCGTTATTTTGTTTTGACTGCAGGTTTTACAGCTTTTTGGTTTTAGTGTTGGTTTGTCAACTTTCATACCTTTGGTGGCAGATTGTAGTTTGACGATATCGTCGTAGTTCATGTGGCCAAGGTCTTTGTGCCACTGGTCAAGAGCTTTTGTAATGTATGCTGATTCATATTGAGTTTGCAGAAAGTAGAGTTGCCCTTCCTTTATAATGTTGAAATCTGTGTGATTTGATGATAGAGTACTGCTGTTCTGCGTAAATGTGACTTGAGCACCAGTTCCAACAGCAGCGCTAACAGAAAATAAGTTTGTAGGGAAACTTGGTGCCAGAAGAGAATTTTTGAGAGTAATCTGCTTTGTCTCCCCCTTTGAGTCAAATATGTTGAATACTGCACTGCCTTTGGCTGTAACTAGCTCATTGCTACGCCTTCCATCTGCCAATTCTATGTAATGTCTTTCTGGGACAAATTCATTGTCATATGTAATGAAACGATCAGGATTGTTGACTATGTGTGCCGTGGCCCCACAGTCCACTAGAAGTTTGTCATGCATCATTGGTTTTGGCTGTGAAATGTTGTCAGCATATGTAGTAGTATTCGTCAGGAAAGTAAATGTTAGGTTTGTTGAATTCTGTGAGGTCACAGGTTTTACACCTCTTTTCTTTAGAACGCATACAGCTTCAACATGTCATGGTTTATTACAATAGGAGCACGTAAGACTTTCTTTCACAGAGCAATTGAGGGACCGATGGCCATATTTAGCACATGCCTTACATTGTGTTTTAAAGGATGTTTGAGCTGTCATAGCAGTTGAACACTCACGTTGGTTGCGGATGGCCTCGGTACTGGCATAATTTGTTAACGATGCCTTGAATTCAGATAAAGTTTTGACCTTGTCTAGTTGTGTGTGAACCACTACAAAGGGCTTAAAGGACTCGAGAAATCCTTTTAGAAGCATGGCGATTATTAAATTGTCAGTAATTTGCTCACCTGCCGTTCGCAAGCCTGTAGATGCTCTTTCTGCTCTTATAATGTAGTCGGTTATATCTTCGTGGTCCTGCATCCGAAGGGTTGTGAGTTCTTCATAGAGAGTTAACACTCTGGTTTTTTCGGTACTGGCAAAATGTTGTCTCAAAATAGACAGAGCTTTCCTACCATCATTTGCAGTGTCAGTCATAATTAGCAATAGGGATTTCTTATCCAATACTTGCACAAGTTCCGCATATGCCATCCTGTTTTTCTCCTCAAAGTTAGTTGGGTCTTCTCCATCAGTAGGTTTAGGAATAATAGATTTGTGGACATCTTTATCCTGTGTATACAGATAGTTCAGGAATCTAGTTTCCCATATTGGAAATGAAGTTGGGTTACCGTCAAAGTATAGTCTCGTCCTGGGCCCATAACCTGTTGAGTTCTGAGCAGATGCCATTATGATGGATGGATAAACTTTAGTATATTACAAAAATACGTTTTAGCCGTTTTATTTTATAAACAGGAAGAAGAAGGAACATAGACGTAGCTATTATAAGCTTTAGTAATATAGCATAGACATCGATACACACTTAGTACCCACTAGTAATGTAAAAATGTTTCGTGGTGAGAAGACAACCACGAAGTGTAAACAAAACAAAAAGGAGAAGATAACTGAAAATTGTAGAACAGTAATGCTAATTAGTAAACATGAGTCAGTCTAATCGTGTGCAGATTGTATTATCTCAACAGTGTTGTTTCATGGACTTTAATAGAGACCTTCATAGAAATTTTCCTGCGAGCGTAAACAGCATTTGTAGGATTGGAGTATTATATATAAGTCAATTACAAAGCAAATCACTAAGGTGAGTAGTAGTCACAACTTTACGATATAAAAATTTATGGATGTTTATGCAATATAAAATAAAACTATCATTTGTACTTTTTGTACTTTTGTTTATGTGGTTGCCAATTTTTATGTGCTGCTGGTGTGCTAATTAAAGCTGAAAGAAACATTGTTACTCAAGAAGTTACCAAATTTAGGACTCGAGGTCCACAGCTACCACATTAATAAATGAATGTAACTTAAGCCAGCAGATACTCAAGGCTAGATTAAGACTGTGTTGCCGATACTCAAGATGCTCAAAGCAGTGTACATTCTGCTAAATGTCTCAAACTCCCCATCTTATATTCTTTCCTATGATGGAATTACCAGCATCTCCTTTGTTTTCCTATGGTTAAAAGTCTGACTTTTTGATTGGCTGTTAAATTTAAGTGGCTGGGTTAGTCACAAGTTTTCCTATCGTTACACAAAACATGCATATTTATATGAAAACTACCATAAAAGTTGGAGAGTCATGTATACTTCATCACTTTCTCTTAGTCTCTGGTTCTATCTTCAAAATTGGAGTAAGCAGTTTACAGCATGTGTGATATAATCTCCCTAAGGTAGGGGTACCTGGGGTTGTCGGTTGTTGCTCAGATCTCTAGAGTAGAGCTGGTTCGGCAAGTTTTGTCATTTTGTCATTGATAGAGCTTTTTATGGAAGCTTTGCTGGTTGACTGAGACCGGACCTCTATCCATGGGCCCATATTACCTGAATGTTATATGTAGCTAGTAGCCAGTTAGAGGTTCTTCAGGTGTGAAATCTCTATAGCCTAGAGGTAGAAATATGTCATTAGGGTGCCATGGGTTGGGATGGAATTCAGTGGTTTCAATGTTGAGTCAGCTGCGGGTTCATAGTCAGTTTGTTTGTTCCTTTGCTTTGAATTATTTTACTATCTCTTTATTTCATTTCATAGACCTAATAAAGCAGTACAGTGCCCTGAATCTTTGGTCTAAGTGTATAGCGTTCAGAACTCCAAGATTTGCAAACACCCGCTCTCCCAGCACTCTTGTAATATTTGTAGCCTTCCCATCTGGAATGGGTAGTGCCTTACTCTAACGAGTGAAGTGGTTGATCAGTACTCAGATGAGTGAATTTTCGTCCGCAGTGGTAGGTAGGGAATGATTCATCAAGATCGATCCTTGTACAAATGGTTTTCAACTCTACTTTTTAACTGGTCCATCACATTAGTGTGTCAAGAGTTTTGGCATGTCCTACCCTTCTTTTAACTAGCTGATCAACTCGGGCCAAAACCTCTTGCTAGATAGCAAGAGGTTTTGGCCCGAGCATCTGGCTGTTATCTGACTAGCATCAAAACTTGCCTCCTGGTGTGTTGCATGAACCAGTTACTTTCGCTGACAGTTAGGGACAATCATCCATCACTTTCCTTCAACTCTTGTGATTTGTAACTCTTCCTACACACTGAGGCTAGGCGTGTGCGAATCCTCAAGAGCTGTGCTGTCTTTTGGCTGTTCACTTATGTGTCCAGTAATGCCTGTTTTAGCATGGCCTGGGTAATATGCTTCAGGTTTAGGACCTCCAGCTGTTGTTGTCCCGTTTGTGATCTTCCGGTAGTAGTTATCACTCTCATGGCTTTGGTGAGCCTTTTGTTGTGGTTGCGAGTTGCCACTTCACTCTAGGTTTTTGCTATCATTACTGGTTCTGTCATCTGTGTCTTTGTCTTTTGAGATACTTTTGTACTATATCCAATGTCACTTGGAGCTTGTTCACTAGTCAAAACTGCATTTGCTAGATACGTCTTTCTTTCTTCAGATTATTGCGACAACTTTAGTAATCGAGTAGCCAGGTTTTGCAAAGAGTTTCCTGTGAAAAGGTTGTTTGGGTACAAGAAAAGATATGTCCTTCCAATGTGACTGGGTGTGAGGCCAATGGTTAACTTGAGAATATTACTGAGCTTGGGGTCCATGCTTATTAGTGTCTCTTTCCATGCCGCCTTGCGGCCACATTATCAGGGATGACTGTTCATAGTGCTCGGGACATGTCTGTACAAGATAACTGGAACAGATTGAGGTTTTTCTTATGTGGAGGGGTGTTGAGCTGAGTCAAGTCTTCAATTTGATGGTCTGTTCTAGCCATTTATTTGCATTGATAGCAATCCTTGGACACCTTCCAGTTAAACCGATCATCTTTTTTGATCAGTACCTTTCTAATGTTCACTTCAATGTTCAACTTGTAGGGTGTTAGCGCCTAGATTCGCCTAGCCAGTTATTTCTATAAGTGAAGGATCTGGAGGACTCAAGCAAGTGAGGCATAGTTAGTCTGTACTATAAACATTGGCTTGTACAGCTAAGGCAAAAGATGCAACACCACTTTTACAATGGCTAAAAGTTCTTGGCATGTGCTATAATAGTTTTGCTCCTAGGCTGACATCATTTTAGAATACATGTATTATACAGTAACAGTTTCTTGCCTCTCCTGGATTTATAATAATGTTGCTCCTAAACCTGCAACATTAACACCGATGTCTAAGATAAATAAACGCTTGTAATTTGGGTGGGTTAGTATGAGTGTATCACCATGTGTTGTCATAGGGTATCAAATGTCTACTGTCATTCCTCAATATAGTTGAACAGCTTATTTTTAGAACTTATTGTGGATGAGTGGGCTCATTATTTGTGAATAACCTTTCATAGATCAACGGGAATAATTACACAACCCTCAAAATAAACGAAAGTCCCTCTTATGTTGTAGTCTTGGCAAATTCTTGATCGCCAACATTGCCTGGTTTCTTGTCTCTCCTCTCTTTAGAGTTTTTCCTCTAATTGTCCTAGTCTCTGAGTGACCTAGTTCACCAGTGACATGATTTGTTTTAGGGTTTCCTGAGTTTACAGATAAGTTTGTATCTGTTCCTCATACACGGCTTGAAGTTCTGCTCCCATCTACTACTCTTTAGGGTTTTTTTCATTGCAGTATCATGGTGGTGTATGCTAAGCAGCTGTTATCAACAGACTTAAACTTATTCTAAAATTGTTTTAAATTTTTTGGTGGCTATGAGGCCATTGTCTGTGTAGCTGGATGATGGGTAACAACAACCAAAAATATTTTTAGTAGCTATTTGCTATTTCTCTTTTGGTTGCTCACAATGGATGTGAGATTTTTTATAACTTTTCAAGTTGACCAGTGAAGGTGTTACAGTAGATTACTTTTCCTGAAAAAAAGTGTATCTTCTTCAGCAGTTAGTGCGCTTTTTGATCATTAATTCAGTACTTTTTCAAAAGTTACGCCTTTCATTTTTTGTAATCTGCTGCAGGGACACCTTTTGCCAAATCTACCTACAGGATTGATTTGAATCTCAAGTTTTTCTCCTTTTTTGTGATTTTCTATTTTCTCAAAAAATTTAAGAATTATTCGAAGCTACATCTGATGAGCGGTCATAGCTGGGTGTGTTTATTTGTTGTTCTCTTTTTTGTTCCACCTGTTTTCTCAAGTAGTTTAGTGTCTGTTTATTTTCTTTGAATATTTTTGCATGTATATCGGTTTGTGATTAATTCCGTTGTTGCCACCAATGAAAAGAATCAGTTAGTCGGTGAACTTCAATTACAACCTCCACAGAAGTTATCCAGGGAGCATAAACAGCGTTTGTAGGGATAGGTGTTTGTAGTTAACATTCCCTTCAAATCAGTTAATAGTGATAGGGTAACTCCTACTAACTTGTTGTGTTTGTATATCTACTACTAAAAGCCTGGCTAAAGGGAGGAGCCAAATAAGGATTGTATCGGTCTCGATAAAATTTAAATTTCTTAAAATTACCTTAGTCATCATACTGTTTTTATGGAAAACCAATTATGAGACCAATAAAATCCTTATTTGGCTCCTCACTTTAGCCAGGCTTTCATGGTAGATATACAAACACAAGTTAGTAGGAGATACCTTATCACTATTAACCACATGTCGCCCATCAAACACCACATGTAGTTAATTAAAGTTATTTAAAATTCAGAGGTCAACAAAGTCATTTCTCTTCTCTTTTGGTAAAAATCGTTTGCTTGTGCCACAATAGCACAAAAGAGCAGATCTGCAAAACCTGAACATGACACATTCTATTGTTGCACCAGCGGCCATGAGCATGTTAGTAACAATCAAAATACTATCAATGAAACTTGATTTACTTCCTGTTCTATACTTACACTATGCACTATTTAACTAGCACCACCTTTTTCATTTCTAAGCCGATCTGCAAAGTCAACTTTTGAATTAATAAAATTACAGGAAACATCATTTATCTGGTACCATTTATAGTTGTGTAAGGAAAACCAGCATGAAATGCTTAAACAGATCATTTTGCAGTTTAAGAAAACGATTTACTTAAAATTAGTAAAATTGTTTGCAGTGAAAAGACTGCAAACGATTTGTCTATGCAGCTCAACCCCATTACATGTTTCTAGTTCTCTTTCCACGTTTTGACAGCACAAACTGTTTATCCACTTATATTATGTTAAGCATTTAGACTGTCTTTCAATACAATATAATAAATTTCTTTCCAAACTATGTATTTTGATTGATAATATGGAGTTACCCTGCATAGTTGAGGTACATTTCAATAGCTAGCATTGCAAGATCTCAGAAAATATTGATTTGAATTTAGAAAAATTTTGTATAATGCATATTACTGCAGTACATTTGAATTCAATTCTTGTAGAATTGTTCTAAGTATTTAGCAAAAGTCACACTTTAAACATAGTCATATTGGTTTACGAAAGTAATGGTTGCCACCCCTTTGTTATTAAAAATTGGATTTGTCTCTCCAGTTTATAATACCATGCTATTTAATGTTTATCAAATACAATAAACTGTAAAATGTAATTAATAATGTAAATTGAATAGATATGTATGTTTTGTATTTTTTGTTAAATGCAGCATCTGTTACAATTTAACATCACGCTACAATAGAAAGTCTACTAACCTAAGTATCTACCTACATAAACCTCAGTGTTGGTATTTTTCCTTGATTTTAGTCACTATTACTGTCGACAGAAATAATGACTAACATCTGGCTAAAAAAATTCACAAAACCGTAGATTTGGTTTTTGAACTTTCAGATCTAGAGACGATACGCTTAATTATTAGACTACAGTAACTAAGTAAGGAATGGTTGTTATGATGTTCATTACATTGGTTAAAGATTTTAACCAATGTAATGAACATCATAACAACTATTCATTACTTGGTTTTAAAGGAATGTATTTTAACTTAAAATACATACGCCTAAAACGCTTGGATTATTAACTAGCACGGTGACAGTTATGCGTATCGGAATGATTATTAAGTGTCTGCAAACTTGGCAATTGCTTTTGTAAAAGTAAGCTTACCTTTATTATCTCACCAGGTAAGTTATGCAAGTTTATTGGGTAATTATTTTATTACCGTATAACGCCGAGCATTCAACTAGAATACATATAAATCTAAATGTTTGTCATTTGTGTTTGATGTCTGTATGCTCAGTTATAGCAAACAAGTATTTGGAACGAAAAACCTGCTTTGTACTAAACTTGAATTCAGACACCCCAGTTCTGCAAATAGGCACGCTATCAGCTACGCCACACTGTCTACTTGCCATACTATGGAAAATTTGTGCACACTTGTTACACCTGCCCACCTTTCATGGTGATTGATTAAAATATGCATGTTTCACGCTTCAGCTAGCATGCTTGAACTACTATAAAAATATATGCTCAGACTTCTTCAAAATGCTATAAATGTATGCATAAATAGCATAAGCCTAATTTAGCTTATAACACACACATAAATCACCATCAGCAATTACCATCATAATCACCAATTAGCATGAGACTGCTAGTGTACTATTCACTATAATAACGGTCGTGTCTGTTTGTCTGAAGTCACACTAAAAGGTTAGCAAAAAATAATGCGTCATACGGGAATCGAACCCGAATATTTTCATATTGCCAGCAAAGAGCACTATCACCTGATCCGCTCCCTACTACTATCACCTTTCAAAATGTAGGAATAATTGTGCACATAGTTATTACACATGATGAATACCTGCAGAGACTGCCAGCCCAGACTAGTATTTATATCATTAGAACGATTATATCAGTACATGTTTAACACTTGGGGTGACTAGATACTCCAGCCTACCGTAAGCACAGGTAGTTCACATGTTGCACTGAGCACAATCTTTGTAGACTACATAGATTTTATATTTATAGCAACTTTTTGCTAATAGAATGTTTAGGACTAATATCAGGGAACTCAAAATCTCAACAGCAACTTTGACCTGTATATGCTGACATTTTTAATTAAGTTAGATTCCTTAAACAAGCTTTGAACTGGTTTTCAACTCTGAATGTCAGAGTAAGAACAGTTTTTTAGCTTTTTTGCCAAATAATTTTATTCCCATTCTAAACAAGTTAGTTCATGCCAAAAATCTTTTCTGATGAACAATTAATAGTTTTGCTGTAAAAGCTAAAGGTTTTGTCTTAGACCTTTAATCTAAAGTTTTTTAGAATCGGCAAAAAAATCTGCACAGAATCAATGCATTTAAAAAACAAAAGCATGTTTAATTTTTTTTAAGTATTTTTAAACTTTGTCATTTTGGCCAATTTGTCATTGATAGAAGCTCTGTTAATTTTGTTCAACTTTATTACTTACCATGTAGAGGAATGTTAGCCCTATTTATATGTATGAACGCTTTATCTTACAAATTCCATTATTTGAAATAAAAACTTTATTAACGAACTAGACAACATTGTTTAGCATATATAAATAGATGTGTAGAGATTTTTTTTGTCTGAGTATTAATGAAAGCTTCTGAAATTTAATTTTGTTTTTTTTCGGTTTTGCTACTTACCTTCAAAGGTAAATTTCTCCTCAGCGATATGACAGAGTATTTTTTAAATCAAGCAATAGTAATGATATTTGGCAAATAACAATACATTTAAATTTGTGTTTCGCGGTACACTGAAACAAACTGTTACATTTAAAATGTGAGCAAGCAAAAAGGCACCAAGATTTAATGTTTTTGCGTTTATGAGTGTCAATTTGGTTTTAGTGGTAATTCATAGCTCTAAAAAATTTTTACAAGAGGAAATAACTCTTTTATCATTTAGGCAGCATTCAGTTAATCTGTGGCAAAGTTTTAGCTGTCTTTTTAGCTTCCATGTTGAGCTCAGTTTCAAGTTTTTGTGTTAGACTTGGATATCTTATCGAGGTCACAATTTTTTTTCTTTGATAAAATATTGTAAAGTCTAGCTTTTTTATTTTTTTCAACGTGACAAATTTTATTTATTCTGTTTTTCAAATCATAGAAGTAGTTTTCCTATAAAATTCTATAAATTCAAAATCTGTCTTAAAACTTTTTATAATACTTAAACTAAAATGTTTTATAAGCAAAGTTTAGAAAAGATTCCTAACTTTGGTTACATCTAGCAAGTTTTCAACGTGTAACTTTGGTAACAACATATGACAAACAACTACTCGTGTGTGTTCACAATTAATGCAAAACAGCCCTCTTCTAAGCACATGGTGTCATATTCTCTAGCTAATGTGCTAATCAATAGCATTCATAGGAAAACCTTTAGTCAATAATTACAGTGTAGTCTTAAACAGGATTTAACCTGTATTTAATACAGTCAAAGTCTGAATACAGTCAAACTCTGAATACAGTCAAAATCTGAATACAGTCAAAGTCTAAATACAGTCAAAGTCTGAATACAGTCAAACTCTGAATGCAAAGTTAACTCAAAACGTTATCTGCTCTACTCTCAAAATAAATGTTCAAGATATTTGTATTTTATTAGTATTCATTTCCTGCATATTTCTAATAATGATAATATAATAATTAAAAGCTTTTAGAAAATCTTTTGTTTCTATAGATGCTCTGCTTCACCTTCTCATTTCTTTAGAAGAAAATGGCCACTGGAGGAATTAGGTCTTAGTGCATTCTTGAAATCATGTGTGGCTAATATAAATATATAATATGTATGAATGTCAGTTTTCTACCAGCGCTGATTTGTATAAGAGGTAAATATATGTAAATTATCACAACGTCAAATAAACAGACAACTTCAAACTTTAGCAAGGAAGTTCATAAGAAATGAACAATATTTATTTTTAGAAGAAATACTTTTAAATTTTTTGGGATGATGGTACAAAATTGACCAACATGTGTTTTATTTATTTACACATCAGTGCTATTTATAGCAGCATTGTTGCTTTTAAGTTTTTGTTTATGAATTTGGAATTTTCCTTCCAAGTTACGTATTAGGCATCCTAATTCGGAGTAGTCTTTTCATGAACAAATGAAGAGTAGACAAATGATCATAACTATGCCTATTATGTTACTCAGAAGAAAAATAATTACATGTCGAAAAGATTTTTACTAGTTTCAGGGCTGCCTGTCTCTCTCTCGTTATTAATATCAGCTATTGCATTTAGGTTGCAGCATTAAGAGTCTCTATTCTGACGATTTCTTTACAACTATAGACATCATAATTGCACTTTCGTTTGATCTGAGCGTTTTAAACACAACCAAGTTTTGTCGATTTTAATCTTGAAACATCCTGGCAGTCAGATCACCTAAAACATCAAAAACAATCGACAAGCAAACGATAAGAAAATACTGATACTTTCTGATCAAATCTACAAAAATTTGGTGCAAGATAGTTTTCAAAGGGTAATAGTAAATAGCCAGACATCCTTGCGTCTTGCTGAGTAGCGAGAGATAAATCTAACAATCACGCCAGCCACTTCAGAACTACTAGTACACTGGCAACCCCTTGCGCCAGAAGAGGGCGTCACATGTAACAAGTAATGTATATGAACAATTATTTTTAGATTTGGAAACGTGGTTGAGTGTGTTACTGGGAATCTGAATAATCAGATTTTATATTTAGAATGCAATCTTTTTTGTAAGCGATAAAGATAGCGTGGTTTTGGATGGACGAATAGACAGACAGACAGACGGACGAACGGACGGACAGACGGACATGCATCTTATTATAGTAAATGATGTTTACTGATTAGTTGTCTAGATTGCCCTAGGTTTCAACTGTAGGTTGGGACTCAATTCCTAACAAGGGCTACTGGGGGTTCCAAAAAAGACATGTAATCTTAACCTGTTCTCTTCAAGTGGGCATGTCTCCAGTCATCACGGTTCCCTTGCCACTGGACTCAGACATGTCTAGCCAAGATCACAGAGCCATTGTTTGTGGAACAATGGCTCTTACAAGCACTTAGTCTCTGCTTACAGCAAACAAAGCAAAACATCATACTTGTTCATACTCTTGTTTAATTTTAATGCTTTCCAAGGAGAACCCTACTCAACAGTAACAGCTACAAACAAAACTAGATAGCTTTATAAAGTTGAAGTCTATATAGCTAGCTGTAAAGCTGTAAAACTGTTTATTGTAGAAAAATCAATTTGTTCACAAATTGCTAAAAAGTTGAAAGGAAATGCTGGAGTATATAACTACAAGTCAATACAACTTGTGGATGAAACTATCTACAGGGGGTGAGTCAGCTGATATCTATGTCCATGTATAAATGTATAGTTGTATGTTTAAGTCTATTTTTATGTTTACTTAAAATTCTATGTCTGAACAAAATTCTGTGTCTATGTAAAATTCTATGGTAGTTCCATGCCTAAATCTATTGCAAGTTTCATGTATTTAGGTGTTTATGTTTGTATCTATGCATATTTCAACGCTTATTTCTACTTCTAAATCCATGTCTAACCCTAAATCTTTACCTAGGCTAATGCCTAGGTCTATTGTTATGTTTTTCATAGCAATAGACATAGACAAGCAAGTCTATTAAAGGAACAAACCAATAACTTAACAAAAAGGCATAGCTGAGTTAATTTTAAAGTTCTTTTTTCTAAATTTAAGTGCTTCCACGCAGGGCCAATCATGGCCATTAGATTGCAAAGTGCTTTTTTCAAAGGCAATATCTTTGCTGAAATGAGTTACTTCAATAATTTTTTAGTCACCATGTATTAAAACTTCCCATTTTATAAACATTAAAGTGCTTTCTTGATATGATATCTAATTTATTTCAGAATCTTTAAGCAAAGTATAACTTTCCAAATTTTTTGGGTCAAAACTTATGTTCTGTAATATGCAATATTTTAATACCTTTTATATGCAATTCCTGATATTATGTTAGTTTCATGTAATAAATATTTTTTAAACATTAACTTAACAAATATTAGTTTGTTGGTTTACTTGTTTACTATTATTTATTTCTTATATTTATTTTTTATATATTTTATTATATTTACTATTATTATAAGCATTTATAATAACTCATATTTATAAACCTGGTTTGTTACCTTTTGTTACAAAGTTTATTTTATAAGATTATATTTATTGTGAATATATATTTTTTTTTTGCACCATTTTAATTTTTTTTATACAAAGTTTTCACAATGTATACTTTTCATCTTCTTATCTACTTTTTGCATCGCCAATCATACTGGTTGTTTCTTTGTAAAATATTTGATTTAGAAAGGTTTCAATACACTATTAACTTTTTTGAGTCATTAAACTATGTGTTAAGGATTACAAAGCTAATAAAAATCAATTTTATTGTGAAATAATTTATCAGTTTTCAGACTTCAATAATAAATTACAAATTAATTGAAATCACTTTAAAGTAGTTAAGGAACTGAGTTGCTTAATATCCTAGTCAGTCAATTAACGAATTAGTGATGTCAGATAGCATTGAATCTGTGCGGCGTGCAGTATAATATAGGAAAAAGAAAATTAGCCCCAAGAGATGCCAGGCGCGTGCGGCATAATCACGGAGCAGAAAGTTCAATTTCCTTCACAGCATAAAGTGAACAGCCTTTTCAGAGAGTGAAGAATACATGGTAAGTGTCTTACTTGGATTTCTCTCTCATTTAAAGCAGTTTTCAAACTTATTTCATAGCAAACAATTAAATATTATATTATATATATTACTTTATTGGCAACAACTTTATTCTAAACAGAAATGTTTTCCGAATTATGTCATATAAGAATCATAAAACGAAAAAAAACAAAAAAGGGCAGCAGTTAGCCATTAAAGTCAAATGAATGGTTTGGCAAATAATGTTTAAAATACATCTTTATGTTAAGAGAATGTATAATAAGTGAAACATTTTTAAAACAGCCAGCAATGATATTTTAGAAATAATGATTAGCTTTTGTATGCAATTTGTTCATATCACGTATGTTGAAATGAAAGAGTATTTCTTCTTTTTTTCGTTTAATAGACGGTTTTGCATGTTGAACGCATTTAAGAGGCATCATAGGGGTGCCATAAGTGTACTTTTTTTCTTCACAAAATGTCACAGGAAACAGTGAGTCTTGACAACTCACAACCTCACGAGGTCAGAAAATGAAAAAGATTCATATTCTTCTGCGTATTTTAGTTTTAAGTTTTTATTTTTATTGTTTGAAGTTATTGCCAATGAAGTAATATACATGTATATGTATAAATTTCTTTCAATTATTGATGAATACTTTTAACCTCACATAGTATAAAAGGTTCAAAAGCTGAAATGGGAAGTAATTTAAAACTACTGTGATTAGAAAATCTTGAACTTTGAACTATGAACTATGAACTTTTGATTTAACCAAGTTTTATAAATCACCATTTACAGTATGTCATTATATTCTTTTGAACTTTTAACTGATTGTAATATATACATGTTTAACTTTGCGAATGTTTAGCATGAATATTTTGCGTCTAACAGTTTTTTTCCTATTTTAGTCTTAACTGAAAAAAGATTTTATCATTTCCAAGACACGTTTAACATGAGTATACTGCAAGATTACACAATAGCTGAAGAAGAAGAGGCTAACAGGCGACGTGCCGCAAACCACCCGCAAAGACACAGTGAGGAAGAGGTAGGTCCTTAAGCTATATATCATTTGTAGCTGAGAGCTGCTTAAATGATTTTTAATTATCAATCAATATTGTTGAAGCTCATTGCCCCCAAGAGACATTCAATATTCATTTAATCAGGTTCATTGGAAAACTTCAGTTGTCATTATCTTAGGATTAATCCAGTTCTATTTGTCTGTTAGATCTGTAAACATAGTATTTGATAGACGATGACATAATACTGAAGTTTACCAGTGGTTTCATTCAAACTGTATAAACTTAGAATCAGTGCCTACAACTAGCAGGTCAAAGGTTGTTATTATTATTATATATATATACACATATTTATATATTTATATATAAATATTTGTATATATATATTTATATACATTTATATTTATATGTATTTTTTTATATACATATATATTTATATATATATTTATATATATATATATATATATATATAATAGAGGCAGTATTTGCGGTCTCTTGCATTAAAGTGCTCAATAATAAAATAGAGCTGTGTAAAATTAAATAAGATGAGTTTTTAAATTCAGTTTAAAACAATTTTATGACCAGTATTTTTATATTGCAACACAACGCTTTTAGTGTTAGCAATTTTATCTGATAATTATTGCTTTGCAATATTAAACTATTAGTAATAAAATTGTTTTAAACTGAACTTAAACTTTCATCTTACTTAATTCTATATGTATGTATATAATGCATATACATGTATATATATATATATATATATATATATATATATATATATATATATATATATATATATATATATATATATATATATATATATATATATATATATATATATATATATATATATATATATATATATATATATGTATATATATATATATATACGTAATTACATATAATTATGTATGCATATGTGTATATGCATATGTGTATACATTCACATGTTACTAATATATTACTAAAATATATCTACTACTTTATTGATAATTTAATTTCAAACAGAAATTTTTTCTAAATTATGTCATTCAGAAATCATAAAACGAAATGAAAAACAAAAACTAACAAAAAATTAAATAAACGATTTGATATACAGTGTTTTAAATACCTGACTATGTTAAGAGAGCAGATATCAGACTAGACATCAGATCAGAGTATAATATAGTGATGTCTGCTAAAATTGCCAACGTAATTAATATGATTCAGTAAAAGTTGTATACAAGAAATAATTTAATATAACCAAAAGACAATGAAAAGCTTACAAACATGTGTGTGATTTAGCATCAACCAAGTTGTAAAGGATTTAGTTAAAAGAGTGTTTGTTCTCATACTTGGCAAACAACTGCAGTTATTACCGCATATACATAAGCAGTCCTCCAAAAAAGAACAGATAGGATATTTAAAAATGGAAAGTATACATAATGTATGAATGGCAGGTTATTTTGTGTATGTTATGCTTTGACTGTGGTTTTTATCGGTATGATTTTGCTAAGTTATCACAATAAGATTTGTATTGGAAGCGTAAAAAACTCACACTAAAAATTTTTAAACTTTGCTGATAAGCATTTTTGAATTGGTGTCATGTCCGTAAAGAGTAAGTTGTAAATCATTCGAAGTGCATAAAATAACCTAGAATTGCTGATTTTTATATATTTCTGTATTGGTTCTACTAAGAAAAACCTCAGCTCTTAATTACTAATATTATCGATATTATCATCATTGTTATTATCATTATTATTATCATTATTATTATCACTATTATTATTAAAATTACTACTGTATTGTTGATTTTTATCAGCTCTCTGTCTGTTAGTGTACTACTATCGAGTAAAGTCTATTTCTTCTAGATATCCAGTACTTTATGTAGTTCTCTCTGAGCAGAGATCCAACAGAGTAAAGATTATTATAATTATTGTCATCATTATTATTATTACTGTCATTTTTTCAGCTGACTCATAGCAAAAGAATTAAGGTCATACGCAAACTACTAAAAGAATTCGATTTGGAAAAATGTATGAGTTTATATAGAAGTCTTTATCATGCTGAGCATAGAGTGGACCCCACAGAACTCAGTCTAGAAAGGTAAAAATTACCAATAATAGCAGGTGCTTGCTAGGAGGTCGAAATGATAGCTAGTGCTTGTGACCGGTTACGCAGGTGTATGTGATATGTATTGACGCTCTGCTTGTAACATTCAAGTGTGCCATAATTTTGAACACAGAAATAAAGTTTCTCACAGATGTAAGATTTACATAACTGTCTTCAACAAAAAAGCTCTAACCAAATTACTATGATTTGTTTTTTAGGTTAAGGTTCTAAAATTATGCGTTTGTACAAATTCTTGCTCAAATTTAGGGTCAGCTTCAAAGAAATTTGAGCTGCAATGAGCTACAAACAGTCATTTATTCAATGGTATTGTCCCTGTTTTCATGATGCTGTTAATATGAAAGCTTGCGTCATCGAATAGAAACGGCAAGTGGTACGAGTTTTGTTAGTCACAAATTATTATCTGTTTCATACTGCAAAAGATGGAAATGACATTTGCGAATGATGCGCAACCTATTCCATTTTAAACATTTTTCACACTTCAGTTGTTCCTATGGTGAAAACTGCTTTTAAGCGGAACAGTGGTGCGCCACTATGACCCCTAGCGTAGATTTCAATATATTTTTACGAGGTTCCCTTGTTAATTTGCAATATACAAAGTTCATTGAAACACTTCTAGCATGGTAACTCAATGTGGGCACAACTCCAAATCAGCATAATCCGCACAATGGAAACAGGGTGATTGTTACATAGATCAACTAATGCTCAAAGTTTTCAGACAATATATTGACTGGCAGTTCATGACCAGACCTCTATCTCCACTATAATATGCATTCACTTAGTACAGTGATCGCTGTTAAAGAGGGACCTTTAGAAAATCTAGTTGATTTTTTCAGAAAGTATCGGTATTTTTCTATCATTTGTAGTTGTTGTTAATGTTTGAAGTGATCTGACTGCTAGGATTTTTCAAGTTTAAAACCAATAAAACCTGATCGCAATTAAAATTCTCAGATCAAACGAAAGCGGGATTATGATATTGTAAAAAGAACGATAGAACAGAGAAACGTAACGCTGCAACTTGAACACGATAGTCAATATCAATTATCGATATGATAACAACTAGTGACATCATTTCACACGTATTTCTTTTCTAAGTGCTCCTGATCAAGTTTTGTTGATTTTAATCTTGAAACATCCTGGCATTTAGATAACTTATAATATCAAAAGCAATCACAAATGATAGAAAAATAACTTCTGAAAAAATCTACTAAAACTCTGTCCATCTCTCTCTGTCCTCTGTCCAAGTTCACCTTTAAGGCCATTAGCAACCATAAAAAAGCAGTAGACCTATAACTGTACTTTATAATTATTATTTTATTTATTGATCACTCATCTATCTCTTTAGACATCATTTTTCTGACAGATAAAACTTCAGTGAGAAAGGCCCTTGGTTAATATTAAGCCTAACCAAGCAAGCTTTAGTACTCTGGAAGTTCTAAATGGAACCCTTCAGCTCTGACAATTGCCTAACTAAATCTAGATTATGAGCTAAAGCTATATATAACCTATGAAAATACAAAATTATGTAAATTTGTATAAAATGAAATTATGACACGTTTATCGCTATAAAGTGATTGGTTGAAACACATCGCATTTCATAAATCATATTGGAAAAAAGGAAAGCATAAATTGATGAATGAAATAAAGTTTTGATAGTTTGCAGAAACAAAACAAATCAACAATGCAAGTCATACAATAGTGTAAACTATTCAAAAGCTCATCAGAGAGAAAACAACTCCTCTAATGACTGTTTGAATGAGCTGACAATGTTTTGAAACTTGTCAACCTATTGGGTGAGTTCAGGTGCTAGCTAAGGAAGAAAGAACTCGATGACCCTCAGACAACCTCGGCAGGGGTCACTGATTGGGCAGGAGAGCTAATTGTTATTAATTGCTCAGTAGTGCCATAAAGGGTCTATATTGATTATGTGTTAGTTACATAACTCAATTAGCCGTGATCAATGATTGTATTAACTTGCTCAGCTCCCTGATTCTTTTCATTTTTGCATCTTTAGGCTGATTTACATTATATCGCCATATATCAGCGTTAATGCCGCAATATTTTGGTGATCATCGATGATAACAGTATTCATCATATCACAAACCCATCTGTGTTTGCATCAGTAAACACTCTGTGACATTGTGTTCCCATTTTTCTTTCTAATCTTCGTGAAAAAACCTCTTTGTTTTTGCGTGCTTGAATTAAATACTAGTCTCGCAGAAACTAACATGAACGGAAATAAATAAATCATGCTATCCGTGACCGTGAATTACTATCGCCGAAAATTTTCACATTAAAAAGGCGGATGTCGATGCTTGGCGAAATATTGGAAAATATTGACAACTGCAAACTTTACTGACGTGTCCGTGTTGCTTCGTTGATGCCATCAGTTTATGGTTCAAATAATTGACAATGAAGGCCAAAAGGAAAACACCGTCATACGGCAATATAGTACGAACCAACCTTATTTTAGCAGGACTGCCTCTGCAATCTTAGCTATAGAATTTGTCTGTCCGTCTGTCTGTCCAAAGTCACCCTCAGAAGTTTAGAAAAATATTATTTTCAACCGGATTCAGACTCACGACTTTTGGTTTTTTAGGTCAATGCTCTACAGTAACGGCGGGCATAAATGGTGCAGACGGTATCTTGATTTTGCCACATTTCGGATAAGGGTCCAAAATCTCATAATTGTACATCAACTGAAATGGCAAAAAGAAAACGAAACTTCTTGAGAAACTCGGTAACTACAAAATGAAAGTTTACTCGGGCTTAGAATCAGGTAGAAAAACAATTCCTTCAATTGTCACAGAACCAAGTTTCAAAATTTTAAAAGGCTTCTGAGTTTGTTGGACATGTTGTCCGTCATGGTTATTAGTAAAATCTAGTATTTCATGCTTGTATACCAACGAAAAATTTCAGAATTGTGGTAATGTTAGATATGACCACCAAACTATGATATAAAGCAATTAACAGTGCATGTTATGGTTATGGCATGATCGCAGTGTTTGTGATCATACTGTAACCATATAATATGATATAGTTCGATCACCAGCGCATGATATAATTAGCTACTAATCGCCAACATTTTCCAATCACTGATGCCTGTAATATGGTATGGTCACAAACATGTGATATGGTATGGTTATAAATGCATAGTATGGTGTGAAAATGCACATCATATACATGATAACATGTATACATGATGTGTTATGATCATAAACACAAAATATACCAAAATTTCCAGCATGTGATATGGTTTGATCACCAACTTCTGATATGATCACTAATCCATGAACCTAATAGCATAATCATGAAAAACATGATATGATTTGGTTTGATCATTAACTTATCATTAACTGTATTAGCTATAACAGTCTATTGAAAGTACTTAACACAATTTAGGCTAGAATTAGGTACACTGTCAGCAATGTAAAAGTGTACATGTGGAATTGGCATTACATTGTTACATTGTTACTATCTACTGTATATGCACACTTTTATTATCCAATGTATATACCCACTTTTATTATCTACTGTATATGCACACTGTTATTATCTACTGTATATGCACACTTTTATTATCGACTGTATATGCACACTTTTATTATAAACTATATATGCCCACTTTTATTATCTAATGTAAATGCACACTTTTATTATCTAGTGTATGTGCACACTTTTGTAAACACAATCCTTCTGAGTCTAGTTGAGCATGGAGTTAAAGCATTTTTAAGAAGAAATAGCGCGATTAGGCTCGCAAGCAAGCCCATAACTTGAGAACTGCAACAGAAGTATATTTTACAATCTACAGTAACTGTATGCATAGCTTGGACTATCAAAATACAATAATCTAAATTATTAGCTTACAACCTGAGCATTCTGTTAATTACTTAAACAAATATGACTTGTTATTACTTTCATTTTCTGACAGTTCTCAGTAAGCACACTTGTCTTTTATTTCAATAGGTTGAAGTAGGTTTCCACGAAATAAGATATACTTGTATGTCTTAATTGAAGTACACTCTCCAAGCTCACACAATGATAGTTGAGAACATTTATCATTTTCATACCAGCCATATAAACAAATATCATATAGTCGCTATGGCAACTGAGCAAAGAGGTCAATAAAAAAAAAAGTGTTTAGCTTTATAAAGCACTTTAATAGATTAACGATTTTTATCCTCAACTGAGCACCAAGTATTTTTATTTCATTGTTCCCGATATAAAGCGGTCTCTCAAAACAATAGAATTAACCCTTAGCATACACTCTTATCTTTTTATTTAGTGGCTGTATTGATTCTATGGCGATAATGCTCACGCGGCAGCCAACAATATCTATTATCCATCTTTCAATAGATATGTCTCTGTGTCATTCTTACTAACGCCAAGCTAGCTTGCATTACCTTTGCATTATCAAAAACGAAATTAGCCTGTAACTCAGTATCGCTCTGACGCGTGTTAGGCGCAACAGCTCTAGAATAAGTTAATTATACAACAAAAACAGAATACGTATTGCAGGCTAAAAGTTCATATCTTACATAATCATTTATAACAGATTGGCACCCAACAATACTTTATGAGAAAAATATCAACGCAATATCAACGCAAAGGTAATCATGCTTTATAGCACAAAACCTTAACTTTATGTCAACTAAACACACGAACAGCCTGTCAACCCAAACATATGTACTTCCTGTCCATCAAGACATATAAACTTCTTGGTAATCAAAGCATATAAACTTCCTGTTAATCAAGACATATAAACCTTCTGTTAGCCAAGAAATACATGTATAAACTTCATGTTAACAAAGACATAAAAATTCGGTTAATCAATACATATAAACTTACTGTTAATCAAGGCATAAAAACTCTCCTTTAACCAAAACATGTAAACTTCCTGTTAATAAAGACAATTAAACTTCCTGTTAATCAAGACATATAAACCTTCTGTTAGCCAAGACTTATAAAAATTATGTTAACCAAGGCATACAAACGTTCTGTTAACCAAGACATATAAACTTCCCTTTAACCAAGACATAAAAACTCACCTTTAATCAAAATATATAAACTTCCTGTTAATCAAGACAAATAAACTTCCTGTTAACCAAGACATATAAACTTTCTGGTAATCAAGACATATAACACTTCGGTTAACCGAGGCATATAAACTTTCTGTTTACCAAGACATATAACACTTCTGTTAATAAACACATATAACACTTCTGTTAACCAAAACATATAACACTTTTGTTAACCAAGACATATAACATTTCTGTTAACCATGACTTATAACACTCCTGTTAACCAAGACATATAAACTTTATTTTCATGATTAAGTTGAAAAAGTGTAAAAGAAGATCCAACCTATCATATTGGTACATGTATTTCATGTAAAGGTTATTCAGAAAATATAAAACTAGTTGTTTCTATAACCTGATGATATGATTTATATGATTGGTTTACATAAACGTAAAATAAAAATCAATATAACACAGTTAGTCAGGTGTTACTGCTTGACTTATTTTGACCAAAAGCAATGATTATCAGCTCAAACTGTAAAACGGAGTCAATGGTTTTATTTTTAGTAAAATTTCTGCATACTTGTAATATATTTTTTTTGCTAACAGTTATAAGTAGTTAATTGAGTATTAAAAGCCTCGACCTAATGGTCTTAACACAATTCTGCAAACTAACAAAGTGTTTATGAAAAGGGTCAGTTGACAGATGCAGAGTTAATTTGATATACACATAAGCGGATGTGTATACTTGATGGCTTCCCAATTTTATTCGAAGTTTTAGAAAGCTAAGTTTTATTGACACTTGGTGCTAAAAGTATATATTTACATACATTTATCTTCAGAAAAGAATGACAATTTTCTAACAGGTTCTTCTAAATATACAAAAGATATGTATGTAATAAGGTGTTGATAAAAACTATCAAAAACCGAAAATTCTACCGGAATACAGCATAGTATAATACTCTGTATAAAATCCATCTCAACTTCCTGTCAGCTGAAAAATATGAGCTTCCTGTTAACCAAGACATCTAGACTTCTTCTCAACAACAACATATGAACTTTATGTTTACTAAGACATACGTATAACCTTCTTATTAATCAAAACATATAAAGGTTATGTCAACCGAGACATATAAGTTTTCTATTAATAAAAGCGTACAAACTTCTGTTTTTAATAAGATTGTTAACAGGCACCACTCTGTTCAAAAAGAATTTCAACTGAAGATCCTGAAAGACATTTTAACATATCTGTAAATTTCTGTGTAATAATCTATCAAAAATTCTATATAAATTTTGGGCTAAAGCTGTCTGAGGCTAGAAGAGATAGCATCATATAGCAAGATATTTGCACTGCTAATTGCCAAAGCTTGTTTGTAAAAAACAAACATTTTGTTGATAAGAACAACCTCAGGTGCTTTTGGATTTCCTAAGTATAGCCTATAAAAAGAGGAGCGACTAAATAGGCAGTGGAATGGGATGTATGATAAGCAGCTCCTTAATTAGTCCTGTATCTCCAAGCATGGATTTTAGGCTAGAATGCACTAAAACGATGGTATACTGTAAACACCGTGAAAGAGTACAAGTAGAATCGCTATTTCATTGTTACATGTTTATTATCTACTGTATATGCATGCTTTAATTATCTACTGTATATGAAAGGTTTTATCCTGAACTGTATATGCACGCCTTTATTATCTATTGTATATTCACGCCTTTATTATCTACTGTATATGCACCCTTTTATTATCTACTGTATATGCACGCTTTGATTATCTACTGTATATGCATGCTTTTATTATCTACTGTACATGCACGCTTTTATTATTTACTGTATATGCACGCTTTTATTATCTACTGTATATGCACACTTTTATTATCTACTGTATATGCACGCTTTGATTATCTACTGTATATGCATGCTTTTATTATCTACTGTACATGCACGCTTTTATTATTTACTGTATATGCACGCTTTTATTATCTACTGTATATGCATGCTTTTATTATCTACTGTATATGCACGCTTTTATTATTTACTGTATATGCACGCTTTTATTATCTACTGTATATGCACACTTTTATTATCTACTGTATATGCACGCTTTGATTATCTACTGTATATGCATGCTTTTATTATCTACTGTACATGCACGCTTTCATTATTTACTGTATATGCACGCTTTTATTATCTACTGTATATGCACACTTTTATTATCTACTGTATATTCACGCTTTTATTATCTACTGTATATGCACACTTTTATTATCTACTGTATATGCACACTTTTATTATCTACTGTATATGCACGCTTTGATTATCTACTGTATATGCATGCTTTTATTATCTACTGTACATGCACGTTTTTATTATTTACTGTATATGCACGCTTTTATTATCTACTGTATATGCACACTTTTATTATCTACTGTATATGCACGCTTTGATTATCTACTGTATATGCATGCTTTTATTATCTACTGTACATGCACGCTTTTATTATTTACTATATATGCACGCTTTTATTATCTACTGTATATGCATGCTTTTATTATCTACTGTATATGCACGCTTTTATTATTTACTGTATATGCACGCTTTTATTATCTACTGTATATGCACACTTTTATTATCTACTGTATATGCACGCTTTGATTATCTACTGTATATGCATGCTTTTATTATCTACTGTACATGCACGCTTTCATTATTTACTGTATATGCACGCTTTTATTATCTACTGTATATGCACACTTTTATTATCTACTGTATATTCACGCTTTTATTATCTACTGTATATGCACACTTTTATTATCTACTGTATATGCACACTTTTATTATCTACTGTATATGCACGCTTTGATTAGTTACTGTATATGCATGCTTTTATTATCTACTGTACATGCACGCTTTTATTATTTACTGTATATGCACGCTTTTATTATCTATTGTATATGCACGCTTTTATTATCTACTGTATATGCACGCCTATATCATCTACTGTATATGCACACTTTTATTATCTACTGTATATGCACGCTTTAGTAAACAAAATATTTTAGAATCTAGTTGAACGTCACATTATAACAATTCCAAGAAGAGATAGCAAGTTTAGGCTCGCCAAAAAACCAATAACCTAGAACTGTCACAGAAATATATATCTATACTTATGAAACTCTGATTGTCTTGGAACCTTTCTTGATGATGTCGCATGGAAGAAAGGACACAGGTCGTAATTAACACATTTTATAATGGATTGCTTTGTTTGGGGATTGAACTTTGGGCATTCAGTGAGCGACATGTACCAACACTCTACTAACTGAGCTAATCTGACCACCTTTACATTTGCTTAATAATCTTTACTATAATAAGAGGGTTGTTCTTTGATGCTCAATAGGTTCCATGTAAGTGAAGACAGATAGGGAGCAGATGGGAGCAGATAGTCAGAGCTCTATGTGTTAACTGAGGCTTATTTAATGTAAAAAACATGCCAGACCTAAGCAATGCCAGGTTCAACTGGCAATCTTAGAACTTTCATTTTCCATAAAAATTTGTCAAGATCTATCTGAGCAGAAACTCAAAAGTGCACCTTCGTACGCATCAAGGACAATGGTTTCCAATGACATCGTTCATAGATTGTTGCCGTAAAACCATTTGCATTAAAAGTGAAAGAAATTCTTTGAGCAATGCCAGGTTTACTGCTAATATTTTATAATCCTCAGTAACTGTACGCATAGCCTAAAGTACCAAAAAGTAAAAACTTAAATCATTAACTCACAACCTGAGAATTCCGTTGATAAATTGAACAAATATGACTTGTTATCTTTTTCATTTTCTGACAGATTTCAATAAGCATACTTGTCTTTTTCAATAGGCTGACTTACGTTTAAAGAAAATATAAATTGCTTATACTGTTTGACCAAGTGCGATAACATTTTTCTAGCACACGCTGAACGCGCTTTCTATAGTCTGAAGGCAGTAAAATGTTGATAAGATTTCAGACTATGGATTTTAATTATTTATCAGCATTCATGTCTTGGTCTACTGACAAAAAACTGTCAAAATGAATAACTCCTCATACCCATGAGCCCCACGCAAAGAAAATACTGCTTTCATGTGGGTTGTGATATAGGTATTCAACAGTTTCAAATATGTTGTACTAGCCAAAAGTCTGGGATTGCACTGGTCTTAAAAACAGCTTATAAACAGTGGCAGGTGCCTGTAAGGTAATGTAATTGCCTACCACTTGCCTTTAGCCTGGCACATTGCCAATGAATAATTTGAGTAAGCTAGTATCCGGCTTGCTAAACTTACTAATAAGAGCCATGAGGGCAAGCTTTAGTGACGTTGGGTAACGCAAAGCGCTATGTTATTTTAACTCTCATAACAACTCACATCGTCAGATGAATCCATTGTTCTCACATTGGTTAAGTCATTGCTTGGTGATCGGAGGTTCTAAGATCAAACCCTCTGCAATAAGGATTTGTCATTGCTAAATACCAATTGCTATACAGTAGCTGGAAAGACTGAATGACAGATGACAACAAGCATTGAGATTTGTATATATATATAGATTAAAAGGCGTTACGTAGATGCAGTAGTCTCAAAGAATGGCTGCGTATTCCGTTCCGTTGGCTTACAGTATATACTGTCTTTAGTAAATCTACAATTCTTCTCCCATTACCCCCTTTGCCTTTATCAACTTTTTGTAATTGCATGAAAACCCACAACTGCTGTGTCTGCTGACATCAAGGTAGCCTGGGCTCCACTAACCCCTTCAACATCCACATATTTTCCCACAAAGTATCCTGATTTGTGTAGAAAATTTAAAGGCACCTTAACAATAGAGGGAAATGAAATGTAAGCAAAATGTTCTTACTCTATTAAAACAGTTGTCAATAAAGTGACTACAATGGCTGTCTGACTTTAGACATGTGGAAGTTTTGAATTTGCAGTTGACAATTAAAAAAGCTTGAAAGTACTGGTAATCTGTGTGGTACCTTTTTTGGCAGCTTCTTGTTGTCAGTTCAAATACAAATATAATTTATTTAACATGTATGGAGGCCTAAGGACAAAAGCTCACAAAAGAGATAGCTTATACTATGGTTTATGTTCAAATTTTCTTGTTTGAAATTCATGGGGTCCAGAAATCACGGCAAACGTCTGCTAACAAAAATGAAATTTGAGCCAACAAAGAAATCTAGACAATAAATACTGAATAGTCTATCTCAGAAAATTTTAATCCATAAAATTTTCTTTCAAAATTAAAATTCTTGTTGAACTGCAAAGTTCAGTTAAACTGACAGCAAAATTGTGAAGCTAGTGTTTTATGGCTTACTCTAAAGATCCTGCTTTCTTCATAGCTTAATTTTTTCCCATTTTAGCAGAATAATAAAGTAATTGCAACTAATATATCTATGTAAGCATAAAATACAATGTATATACATAATACAAACACACTTAAAAATATAATTAGCTAGAATTTGAGATATATATATAATATATTGTAAATAATATATTATCATAATAGGATCCTGAAACAAAAATGATGTCTTGCACCAAAATATGGATTTTTATCTAGGTGCCCCAAGTACCTTGCACACCAATGTTGTAGTATGTAATATTAGATAAAACATTATTACATTTTAATCGTTTATATTTTGCAACAGCATATTATATTATGCTAAATTATATTACGTTGCTTTATATTATATATTATATCATATACCATTATATCATATAATATTATTTCATATTATTTTTTACATAAATCATAATTGTTTTTACTATGTCATTTTGTTACCAAAATAGAGCAGATTGAAATGAGTATAACAATTATTGGGAAATTGTTAGATTCCTTTACATTTTACCATACCACAGCACTAATGGCATTTGACAAAGATTTTCTGTTTGTTACAACTTAGCAGAACTATTTTAGTTATTCAAAAGTCATACAGTAACAACTAGCAATTAAAAAGAGTTAGTCAGCTGATTTGAGCTAAAAAATGGTCTGTTAAAAATTGACCAATCACTGATTGCTACTAGCTTGTGGTTACATAAATATGGATGTCGTTTAATTGTATGGATAAAAATGAATAAAACACATCCTAAATAACTCATAGTTACAGCTGACTGTAGTAAGTTGAGAGGTAGTACTGTTAACTAGTGCCTGTAACTAGTGCTAACTGCTAGTATAAGTTACTAGTAATATTAGCTAATACTTGTAACTAATAATAATTATTAGTGCGAGTTGATTGTCGCTTATTATTTCTTGTTCAAATCTCAACACAGCGCGATCCTTTTTCCAACTTCCAAGCGTGGTTTCAGAAAGATAAACGAACAGAAAAACACAGCTCTTATTATAGTAAAAATTGGTTGCCTGTTGTATAAATTAGATGCTTGTATGCTAGCGAAAGTAATACAGTGGAACCTCAGTTCTCGAACATAATCCATTCCAGAAAATTGTTCGCAAACCGAGTTGTTCAAGATACAAAACAATTATTCCCATTAGTATTAATGTATGTAAATTTTAATCCGTTCCAAGGTGAGATAACAACTTTGGTAAAGTATTTTTTAACACTTTACACTATAAGCTGTACTGTATAGGTACAGTACAGTTTATGGCGTACCTACTACATACTATAAATAAAAACGGGTAGATATAGATTGTGTTTATTTTTAATAACAGATTTTCTATCTATGATGATGAAAACAGAAAACAAAAAGTAAATATTTTGTATGTTTTGCTCTTAAAACATCGAAAACATTCTAGGTTAAGAAACAGTACCAAAAATTGCAGAAATTGATTATGAAACAGCAAAAAATACAACAGATCAGTTACACCAAAAATCGTGTGAAAAAGAAAATATAAACAGCAGTGGCACGTTTACTTCACATCTTTGAAGGAAAATCCTACTGAAAACAATTTAGGGTAACTTGACTGGAAGAGTTGTCTCCTTAGCAAATCTTATCGGTAGAGGGACGTCGCCCCAGACGGTTCCTTCCTTTTTGTAAAGAATTTATGAAGCATGACTTGCTTCTTCCTTTATTACCAAATGTTTCCATGATGTTTCCGGAGCCATTACGAACGTTTAATTCCAATGCGTACGCTTCGGTTTGGTCGAGAACCGAATTTATGTTCGAGATCCGAGACGAACAGATCTTATTTTTTTAGATTTAGCTAGTTAACAGCCAATCATAGACTAGCTAGTTAGTAGCCAATCATTACTAGCTAGTTAATGGCCAATCATAGACTAGCTAGCTAGTAGCCAATCATGTACTAACTAGTAGCCAATCATGTATTAGCTAGTTAATAGCCAACCATGTACTAGCTAGTTAGTTTGCTGCATGTTTACTTGTGTCCTTTTCTGAATCAAAATGCTCTTGCATTCTCATTCATAAAAAGATGTACGGCTGTTCATCTTTGTACAGTTGTAGCAACAGATATACAGTTGTATGAGTTTTACTTGTTAGTATTGTAGTTATAATAAGTTCTAAGCAAGCATTTCCAACTTGTAAGCAACCATTGTTGCATCACATATAAATTGAAATTTAAATGTTTATAAGTAATTATGCTTTAGATGGTCTTTTTGAACAACAAATGTATCTGTAGGGTTTTTACAGTTTTACTTGCTGGTATTGCATTAACTTCAAAGCAAGCATTGTTGGGCCACACATAATTTCACTTTTTAGAGTAAGTGAAAGTGCCCTTGACTGTGTCTTTGTACAACAAATGTATCTGTAGAGTTGTATAAATTTCATTTGTTAGTAATTCCTTAATTTCAAAGCAAATATTGTTACCCCACATATAATTTAACCTTTTGGAGTAAACGAAAGTACCCTTGATTGTGTCGTTGAACAACAAATGTATCTGTAGGGATTTTATAGTTTTATTTGTTAGTATTGGACTAACTTCAAAGCAAGGATTGTAGTGTCACATATATGCATTGTAGAAGCAGCTTGAGGGCTGAATTGCAGAGCAGAAAGCAGATAACCAAAATAACAACCACGCTGTGTACTGAAGCTGTTAATGGGTTAGAAAGTTGGAAAGTGTAAACACTTGATAAAACGAAGCTCTCCAAATCCAATAATACATGTTTGCTCAGCGGTCGAGCGTGAATGCAAAACGTGATTTCATGATTACGAATAATTAGCTGGTCTAGTCGTCTCAAAGTTATCCGTTGCGTATCAATTTACCAATAATATCTATGAGGGCCTTATCGAATTTCTTTCATCAATTACAGCCAATGGCAAGCCTCAGAGTTCAATAAGTACACATACCCGCTGAGAGAAAGTTACCAGTGCTGAAGCTGAGTGTTGAGACACAGGTTAACGGCGCATAGGTTTTACAAATATTGAATGTTGTCTGAAGAGCTAGTCAGGGTGGATTTAGTTGGACTGTTGCTATAGGGATGTCATTTGGCAGCGCCGTTTATCGCTGTCATTCCGCTGTCATCCTTGGATGAGAAAAGGTAGCTCAGTAATTTTATCGACTGAGGATTTTGGATTGTCTAAAAATGATGATGGATTCATCGCTTCAGGAATCGTATGTCAAGGTTCCAGGATCTTGCCAGTGTATTGAGCTGATTACCATGAGTCCAACGCAGAAGTGGGTGACTAAACTTTATATTTCTACACCAAAAGTTCAACTTCTCTTTTTTGTCTTAGCGAAAAAATCTCTGCTGTAATTTTTTGCAATTTGAGTTTGTTGTCACCTTCCATTTTACCAGAATGAATTATTTTGTACAATTTGCTACGTGAGGTCATAGGTTTGCTTAATATCTACCTTAATATCTTCTATGTATTAGTTTAGTTCTGTGAAAAAAGATAACATTCAGAGTCATGTTGGAAGTTGCTAGATCTCAGTCTAAGTGACAAGAATAAAAAGGTTTACTCAAAAATGCTACTCTGGATGTCTATATTACGCGTATGTATTCAACTGTGTCGATCGTGCATGAAAAACAATCGCTGTGAGTGAGAATTGAACTCACACTTACTTGCTCAAGTCGTAGTCTAGTTTTTATACTTGCGCTCTATGAGAGTTTCACAGATGACCTTTGAAGTGTGTCGACCTTGGATATTATCAAAGATGAACTTGCACAAAATTTTAGTAGATTTCATCAGAAAGTTTCAGTATTTTTCAATTATTTGTGATTGTTTTTCATGTTTGAGAAGATCTGACTGCCAGGATGTTTAAAGATTAAAATCAAAAAACTTGATTATGGTTAAAATGCTTGGAAGAAAAATTTGTGCAAACCAACGTCACTATTTGCTATCATTGCTATAGTTGATATTGGCTATTGTGTTCAAGTTGCAGCATTACGCATCTCTTTTCCGCTCGTCTCTTCGCAACTACAGACGTCATAATCACACTTTGGCTTGCTTTGAGCATTTTAACCAAAAAATGTTTTTCAATTATAACCTTGAATATCATGGCAGGCAGATCACCTCAAACACCAAAAGCAATGTCAAACGATAGATAAATACCAATAATTTCGATTAAAATCTATTAAAGTATTGGGCAAATTTATCTTCAATGGTGTTTCCTATTGATAGACCGCTGAACGTTTCAATATGCTCTGAACAGGTTTTCTGTTGACTAATCATTTCACAGGGCCAACATATAATGGTCATTGTATGTTTTATTTTATAACATACCAACACAATATTGGTAAGAACAACATTTTCACTAACGCTCAAGATCTGATAAGTGTATTTAGCAAACAGCAGAAATGGCAAATGTGAGACATTTTATACAAACATCCACATTTCAAAATTAGGTAAGAATTGCACTTGAATTTTTCTGTTGAGTGGATTAGAAAAAAAATTCCAAATAAAACCACTTTTTAAAAAATATATAGTTTGCCAAGAATTTAATAAATAGTAATAATAATAACCCACAAATACATGGCTAGCACTGTGACTGTTTCAGTTGGAAAGATACAATACTATTCTATCAAAGTGGCTATTCAAAAATACATTTCTAATTTAATTGCTTTCAAATTCTATATTTGTGAAGGTCAATTGATAAAACTAAAAGCACCTGCATGTATTCTCATAGATAGCCTTCTAATGTCAATAGGCAAGTAGGCTGGAGGTAAGAATATGTCTATAGGTAGATAATTGTACTAAGGTGTGTACTTTTACCATTTGTGAAGATTAGCTTTTCATTGTATGACAGAGCTGTGTAGTGTTTTCTGTAGCTTTAAAGTTTTGAAATTTGATAAAAAGTCTATTGCTTCTGTGGTTGCCTGAATAACTGCTTGTAGACCAGTGGGGTGTTTTAATGGTGTGAAATAAGATTCTGTGGCTTCTGTGGTTGTCTGACTGATTTTTGGTGGACTGGCGGTGTGCTGTAATAGCTGGACATAAGATAATATGGCTTCTGCGCTGGTCTGACTGACTGTTTTTGGACCAGTGGTTTATGGTAATAGCTGGAAAAAACCTATGAACTCTGTTGAGGTCTGAATGGCTGCTCTGAGACCAGTGGTGTGTTGTAAGGACTGGATAAAACAGTCTGACACTTCTGTGATGGATTGACTGACTGTTTTTAAACTAGGAATATGTGGTAAAAGCTAGGAATTGCTCTGTTCAGTTGAGCTGTGTGATTCACTCATTCAAAACTTCATCAGGTCGCTCTCTTGATTGCGTTTTACTAAAAAGAAGCCATTGTGATTTCGTGCATTCTTTGTTTCCATGATGGATTTTTTGGTCATGCTGCGTAATTGAAGAATTTCAAAAGGATTTTATAAAAATTGGCACAAACCATGAAGACGTTTGATCAGTTTAACAAATTTCCTGTGATTCTTTGACCTGCAAAGAATTTTGCAGGTCAAAATTTGAGCAACTTCAATAAAATCTCATAGAATATGGAATGGCAAAGTCCTTCTAACCTAAAACTGTGGCTGAAGACGTTGAGGTTGGCTGGAAACGGTGTCATACCAACTTTTCAGTAGCGATGCAGTTCCATCACACTGCTTCATCCATATTATGTCCTAATAATACCCACTGTAAACATGCTATCTTTTATGAAGTTTTGAATCAAAGGCTAGAGCTAGTTTTTCGCAGAATGAAGGCTTTCAAGTAACTGTTAAAATGAAAACGCCTGATTGGTGACAACTGAATTAGCAAAGGTAAACTAGCTTTCATGAGTGCATTCTGTGAGAGTTACACATATGACCTTTGAAGCATACTTTACTAAACAAGAAAGTAGGTCGACCTTGGATATTATTAAAGATGACCTTCCACAAAATCTTAGTATATTTTATCAGAAAGTATTTGTATTTTTGTATCATTTGTGATTGTTTTGATGTTTGAGGAGCTCTGAGTGTCAAGATGTTTCAAGATTAAAATCAACAAAGCTTGATCACAGTTAAATCGCTCAAAAAAAAACTAAGTGCAAACCAACACCACTATAG